>NC_141155.1:42613681-42917252 GCF_053477565.2 Lygodium microphyllum | reverse complement strand
ATTTAGCAGCTACTTGCTGGAGTAAGATTAGTTCCCTCCAGCGAGGTAGTCGGCAACCCGGGCCTGTTAATCATCGTGCCCAAGGAAATGATTCCCAGCGAGAGGACGGGCCTAAACAAATACTTCAACGACCAAAGACTACAGTGGAGGAGCTACCAAGTGGTAGTGGGGTTAGTTTGATTGAGGCTGTACGCGTTAATGATGCTGAAACCTCTAATCTACGAGCTGTCCTTACAAGAGGTAAAAAGGGTAGAGAAGCCGACAAGGATAAGCCTGTCGACGGAAACCCTAAACAAGGCGACAAAGGAACGCAAGTTTTGGATCTTGCCCTAGAAGGGGGACCTTTGAAGCCCGTAGAGAGTAAAGCCGATAAGGAAGCACCAAAGAAGAAGGTGAAAGTTAAGAAAGAGGCAATAAAGCCAGTTCAGCGACCTAAAGAGCGGATGGTTTGGCGTGAAAAGCGAGCTCTATCGAACTATCATGAATTCGATTTGGCGGGCTCTCTTTGCGAAGTCAAGCCGGATGTGAACCTTTTGCAGCTTATTAAGCTTTCCCCAGGAGTACGCAAGGAATTTAGAAAGATCCTACGTACCGGGTACATCGTAGAACCTTTGGGTATTGCGCGAGTTGGTGATGACTGGTTTGAGCATGCTGAGAAGCATTGCCCAAGGGTTGCAGCCTATGTCGATGGGATATTAGTAGATTATGCCATTGTCGACACTGGATCATCCGTTAACATTATGAGTTCTGAACTGATGGAAAGGTTGGGTCTTGCGATTCAGAAAGATACTTCCACAATTCTCAGAATGGCAGATGACAGTTTGAGACAGCCGGAAGGCTGCATTACTAAGGTCCATGTCACTGTTGCAAATGTAGAATGCATGTTGGACTTTAGGGTGATTCGTTTTCCAGGGCGGCCAAGTTACCAAGTATTACTCGGACGACCTTGGATCTTGCAAGCGGATTGCCAAGTTGATATACCTGCCGGTCGATTAATATTCGGCAAAGGTACCCAGCGTGTGGTGGTTGATGCTTATCCTGAGTCCCCGCAGAGTGAGAGAGCTCCTCTATCTTCTACAGAATTGGAGACATTAGAAGATTTATCTGCTAGTGAGACATCATCGAGTGATGAGTCCAAAGAGGGATCCACCACGGAGGACATCTATCAGATCACTTTGAATGAGCCGATAGAGGCCCAAGATCGTATAAGAGATGCAGATGTTATCGAGCTAGACCTTGGTACGCCTGATGATTCGAGGCCAATCAAATTAGGTTCTATGCTCAGTACAGCAGAAAGGGAGGACTATGTGGCCTTGATCCAGGAATTCTGTGATATTTTTGCCTGGAGTTATGATGAGTTGAGAGGCATCCCTCCTAGCCTTGCTGTTCATACAATTCCGTTGAAAGAGGGCAGTCGTCCTGTACGGCAGAAAGTAAGGCGTATGCCTTTCGAATTGAGGGACGGGCTGTTTGAAGAGTTACAGAAGCTTCGAAAAGCGGGTTTGATTTTTCCTGTGCAACACACGGAATGGTGTCCGCCAGTTGTGATTAGAAAGAAGAAGAATAATCAAATCCGTTTATGTGTAGACTTTAGGGAGCTGAATAAGCAGACAGTTAAGGACTACTACCCATTGCCATTTATTGACCAGATTTTGGATCAATTAGCGGGTAGGGAGATATATTCGTTTATGGATTGCTTTGCAGGATACAACCAAATGGCAATTGCAGAAGAGGACAAGTTGAAAACAACTTTCATCACTGTATTTGGTACTTTTGCGTACCATGTGATGGCCTTTGGTTTATGCAATGCGCCTGGTTCGTGGCAACGAACAGCAGATAAGACATTCGGTGACATATCCCCTGAAGAGTTGAAGGTGTTTATTGATGACTTAGGGGCTGCCACCGTGAGACCAAGGCAGTTGATCATTTTAAGAAAATGCTTTGAGCGCTGTAGACAATTTTGCATCGCCCTAAACCCACGGAAGTGTGTTTTTGGAGTACCTTATGGGCTATTGGTGGGTCATGTGGTCAGTTCGGTAGGAATTGCGACAGACCCCGAGAATATCAAAGTTATAGTTGCCATGGGTCCACCACGCACTCCGAAGGAGGTTCATAGCTTTCTGTCTTCGGTTGGTTACTACCGTAGATTCATCAACGCCTTAGCAGAAAGAACGTTGCCACTTACAAATTTATTGTCCTTTAGCTGTTCGTTTGTATGGGGTGACCCTTGTAAGGTAGCATTCGAGGATGTGAAACAAGAGCTAGCAAGAGCGCCCGTTTTAAAAGCACCTAAAAGAGGTGAGGTGTTCTATATATTCTCAGCAGCCACCATGTATAGTATCAGCTGCTGTTTAGCCCAAATTTGGGAAGAGAAGTGGTACCACCCGATTGCTTTTGCTAGTCGGAAGCTGGGGGTATCCGAAATCAATTACACCTACATGGAGAAGCTGTGTCTAGCGATGGTCTTTGGGACCAAGAAATTCAGGCATTACATTCTCTATGAGAAAGTCGTGCTTTATATGAAGGCGGAGGGACTTCGATTATTGATGAATAAGTTACAGCCGCCTGATCGTCTAGCGAAGTGGTTAATCACTTTGCAGGAATTTGATTATGAAATCAAGAGTAAGCCACCAAGGTTGCAAGGCATCGTGGAATGTCTTGTGGACTTTGGGGAGCCGAAAGAATCTGTGGCTGAAGGTAGTGACATGGAATTGTTATTTAAAATAGATACGGCATCTATTCCCTCCTGGTATGCTGCAATAACACATTATTTATCAACGGGAGAGGCGGGATCCGAGTTATCTAAGGCTGAGAAAAGGAAAATTAAGCAGCAAGCATTAAAGTTTGCATTGATCGCAGGTACATTATATCGGCAAGGGGTTGATGACATCTATCGCCGGTGTGTGATGCCTGACGAGGTGCCATTCATTTTGGAAGAGTGCCATGATTCTGCTTGCGGTGGCCATTTTGCTGGACGGCTTACAGCACAGAAGGCTTTAAGAGCAGGTTATTGGTGGCCTGCCATCTTCCAGGATGCGTTTGCGTATGTTAAGCGATGCGATATTTGCCAACGACATGATAGTCGAGAGAATAGGAAATGACCACTCACCCCTATTATGGCGATACTTCCATTTGAGAAGTGGGGAATAGACTTTGTGGGTCCTATTACTCCGTCGTCGACTACGCAAAAGAGGTACATCATTGTCGCAACTGACTACTTCACAAAGTGGTCAGAAGCACGGGCAACAAGGAAAGATGATGCTAAAGAAACTGCTAGTTTCCTTTTAGAGCAGATAATATGCCGGTTTGGTCCGCCGAAAGAATTAGTGTCGGACCGCGGAACTCATTTCCTGAATAAGGTGATCAAAGGTTTGACAGAGATGTGGCAAATCAAGCATAACAAAACAACCCCATATAATCCGCAAGCCAATGGGCAAGTTGAAAGTACCAACAAGCAGCTTATGGGCATCCTGTCCAAAAGTGTGTCGGAAAAGAAACGGGATTGGGATAAAAAGTTATACGTGGCAGTGTGGGCTTATAATACGACTTTCAAACGAGCCACTGGCCATACCCCGTTCAAGTTAGTATATGGGGAGGAGTGTGTCTTGCCTTTAGAGATTGAGCTGCCGACTATTCGGTTTGCCATCAATCATTCTTTGAGCGATGAAGACGCTCTTTTCGAGCGCTTGACGACACTGGCACATTTAGATGAGCTTAAGTTGCAGAGCTTATTGCACCAAGAAGTGGCGAAGCGCCGAATGAAGAAGCTACACGACCTCAAAGCCAAGAAATACACCTTCAAGAAAGGACAGCTTGTTCTGTATTATGACGCACGACGAGAATTATTTCCAGGCAAGTTAGAGCCCAAATGGGATGGGCCCTATAGGATCGTTAGGATAGGAAAGAATAAATCTACAGTATTGTTAGCTGACCTTGAGGGGATAGAATTTAAAAATAAGGTTAATCTTAATAAGATTAAACCTTATTACTTCTGATTGCACTAATGCTATGACTGCCTTGCAGGTCTAGGCAAGATCGATCAAACATCTGCAAGGAAATCGTGATAGAGGTTGATGGGTCAACTGATCCCTTATTTAGAACACCCATATTTAGAACAGAGGTATTATCAGGGGAAGCTCATTTGGTGGAGCAAAGGATACAAGGTGATTCAGCAAGAAGGCGGGACATTCATTTGGGAAATCAAGGTCTTCTGCCATCACTGCCTACAAATATTGATGAGTATCCCTGTTGAATTCAATGATGATGGGGGGATGGAGCCTACAGTCCACCCGTTGAATATGCTGAATTTCAATTACCATAATTACGAGTAGAGTTCTGGATGGCGGGATATGTAAACCCTTTATGGACGTACACCTTGTACTTTGATGGGGCGTCCAGGGGTGCATGTAAAAAAGGAAGTGTAGGAGTTGTCATCCGAGACCCCCGACGACGCATTGTCATGAAGTTAGCTGCTTATCTCGGGGCGAATTTTACCAATAATATGGCAGAATACAAAGCCCTGATCATGGGTTTGAATATTGCAAAGAAGGGTGGTATCCGCCAGTTGCTGGTGAAAGGGGACTCTCAGTTGGTTTTAAATCAGCTCAATGGGACGTACATGGTACGAAACCCCATCCTTTGTATGTACCATCATACTGCCATAGCCCTGCTAGACGAATTCGATAGAGTGTCTTTTCAGCTGATTCCACGGAATTGGAATCAGTTTGCCGATTCATTGGCTAATCTTGCGTATGAAGAGGACCTCTTCTTTAATTGTGGCCCTTGTCCCGATATATCTATTGATGGTGAGACAGGACCTGGTTGTTTGTGGGGTATGCTTTCTGAACATGCCCTCTTTGGCAGACGATGGTTGATTTGGGTGATGCAGAGGGTAAGCAAGACTCATCTGCCTTTATTATCGGGGACCCATAGACTGATTCGACGACATGTGATGCGAACACCTCTTGCGATATATGCAGGAGGGATAGGTCATAATTTAATGCACCTAGTTTAGGGCTACGAGCCTTTGTTCCCCTGGGAATGGTATGCTTTGATGTCTATCATGGTTGTTTCCAGGTGGATGTTCTGCATAGTATTGTTTTATTTCATTAGGCCAAGAGGGCCGATTCAGTTTTGTAGCAAAGTCATGTCTGATTTCATTAGGCCAAGAGGGCCATTTTCCTGTCTAGTGCAGGTACGTTTAATTGGGTTTTTGTTTTAGTGTTGTGCTGGACAGATTTCGTGTTTTGTGGAATTTGATGGAGCCTGGAGGAGCCTTTGCTGCGATGGAAGCTTCTTGTGGCCAATCCAGGTGATATTTCTCCTTTACGAGTACCTTTCTTTCATGTTATATGTGTATCTGTACTTGTCGAGGGGATCTATTTTTGTTAGGGATCGGCAACCAAGGCATGAAGTCCCAAGTTTAGGCTAAGTATGTTTGAGGGAGGTTGGAGTAGTCATTGCCTCCAGCAACGACATTGTTAGACATTGAAAGACCTCGTTTAGAAGGAAGTCCTAGTGGCCCTGTTCTGCTAACCTGCTAGGCAGCCGTTCTAGGAGTTCTTGTTAGTAGTGAGGCAGTTAGAGAAGCCTGCCAGAAGATAATAATGATGATGCCAAGAAACCCTGAACATCCCAAAAGATGAATATAAATATGAAGGTGTGTAAAAAGGGGTTCTAACCCCTATCAACGAAAACAAATGAAATGAAAATATATAAGCAGTTGATCATTGCCTTGCGAGGGCTTGGTAGGTTCCTGGGGACGAGTCAGACCCGGGGCCGATACCTTGTCTTCCTAGGGGTGGCTTCTTGCTGGAGAAAATTGACAAAACAAGGAAGGTTGGAGCGAAAATAAAAGTGAGCGTTTGAAAAGGATTAAGTGTCGCCTTGCGAGGGCTTGGTAGGTTCTTGGGTGCCGAGACAGGCCATGAGGCCGATGCCCTGTCCTCCTTGGGTCACTACGCTCAGCTCCCTCCTTTTTACATGCCCAAGTATGTTCATCCAATACAAGCCCTAAAAGAAGACATGTACTGAAAGAAAATATTCTTTGCTCAGGCTGTAGGAGTCCTCGCCTTGTAGGAGAAGGTCTTGAACTAGGGTCTGGATACTCAGTTGGCAAGTGGTTTTCGCCACAGTACACGCATTGGACGTGTGGGTGCATTGGTCGTCTCAACATGTCTTGCAACTTGGCTAATTCCATCTTAACGTCAGCCAAGTCTTAGTTTTTCTCGATGGTTTTCCCCTTATCGTGGGATGATGGGGCTGATTGCTCACTTGAAGCTAGCGCTCTCTCTGAATTTCGTGAGTTGGTTTGCTCAGAGTTTGAGCTCCTAGAGCTTCATTCCTTCAGTTGATCGTCAACTTGGATGGCTTCCTCAAAGACCCTAGCTAGCATGTCTCGCTGCAAGCTCGAGTTGCCTGCCAAAGCATTATATAGTTCCTCTTTTTGAATTCCACTGATGAATACCGTTGATACTACTCTTTCAATCGGCCATTCTCCGGTAGGGATTCTATTGAAGAGACTCCGCACATGGGTCACATAATCTCGAATGTCCTCCTTCTCTTTCTACTTGACGTTCATCAAGCGTACTAGTAGATTATCGAAGTATCCGGGCTTGACAAATCTCTTAATGAAGAGATCCTTGAGGCCATCAAAGTTGGCTCGCTCTGCGGTATCTAAGCTCATATACCACATCCTACCCTTGTCGCCCAAGCAAAGCCTGAACGCTTGAGAGCATTGAGTTAGGTCGTTGAGGCCGTTGGCTTCGTAGACTTGCTCAAACTACTCAACAAAGCTATATGGATCATCATGGGGTGGGTACTTATTGAGTTGCTTGGCAACAATAGGGATTTTAGACTAGCTCTTTGAGCCCTATTTTGCTCCTAATTTTGAGAGCAGCGATGTCACTAGAGCCGTGGCACTTTGCTCTGCAACCATGTTATCGAGCAGGCGCTTCATGAGAAGCTCGCTTAGCGTTAAGTCTCCTTCTAGTTCTCTCTCATGGTCCGTTCAATTTCTGCCAGCCAAGTTCAGCACCCGCGCTGCACCTCTCACAACTCCATGCTTTGCCTTTGTCTCCTAGCCTACTGATCCCTATTGTGTTCAGCCATGCTTTGCAATGCTTTGTGGACCATCTTTCTCTCCTCTTCTAGATCTGCGATGATAGTGTCTCCTGTCCTGCCGCGGTGTTTATACTGGGCATGAGCGTCGTAACTGCTGACCAGCTTGCTGAATAGCATCTGAAAAGACTCCTAAGTCGAATTCCTCGTTAGATCTGTGGTCTGAACTTTCTTCTGCCATTGTCGAGTTATCGTGCTCCACCAAGCTATCGATCACGTTCAGTAGACTTGTCAAATCCACTTCGTCCACGCCCCTTGTTTGGTCCTACTTTTGCGCGTCGATGGTTTGTCTATGTCTTGGGTCCTCTCCTACTGGTGGGTTCCTTGAGTGGTTTATCTGGGTGAGTTCCTTTATTTATTGAATACAATCCTTAATTTATGGCCACTCAATGTTTGTGTCTTTTCTTGTGCACTTGTGCTCAATCAGGCTTTCAGTTTTCTTAAGTATACTTCAAGTGCAGAAATTCAAGGTGAGTGCAGCAACCAATTTCTAGGTGTCTTATGCAATCTCATGTTGTTTTGGGCCTAATAGGCTTGTTGGTCAATTTTTTGGTCGTCTTGGTAGGGTTTAGGGTTTCCCTAATATATTGCCTCATTTGTTTTTTGTCCAATCAGGCTTTACAACTCAACGGTTTTTATCTAGGTTTCTAGGTCTAGCAACTGCCTACTTTTAGCTGCTAAGCGACTGCGCCCTACGATTTTTCCTATTCCGTGTACTAGAATCAAGTTTTGAGTGTCCCAAGGGCTTTTGACAGTTTGTGCTGCTGAGCTCTAGCCAGGTCTGGTCAAATTTCTGAAAATTTGGTAAAAATCTACACTCGACCCAACTGGTCCGAATTGCAGGGTCCGAGTGGGTCACTCAGACGGGCCGAGGCGCATGGGCCGAGGGCCGAATTTGGGACTTGGACAGGTGGGCTCGGACGGGCCAAGGAGCAGACTCGGACGAAGTCACTCGGACAGATTTGCCTAGATGGGCCGAGTGGTCAATTCGAACGAGGTCGCTCGGACGGGCTGAGGCAATTGGGCCAAGGGAAGTGGGCCACGGGTCAAATTTAACACGTGGCAAAGGGCAAAATTGGTCCATAGTCTGAATGGTTGACTCGGACGGGCCGAGTGGGCTGATTAGGGTTTGGGCCGAGTGGGCCGAACGATAAGGGGTCGAGGGCCGATTTTGGGACTCGGCCCAAAAGTGACCGTTTAGATGGGCCAAGCGCGGCACACGTCAACAGCGCGAGTTTGATTTCGATCGTTCCTTGTGATTTACTTAATTGTATTAGGCACAAACCTCCAGATCCTACCTAAGGGGGTAAGAGAAGGGATTCATATACCTGGATAGAGTGGTGGGCTCGTCATTGGTGCGATCGGATCGAATCGAGAAATAGCTCTCTCTCTCTCTCTCTCTGTGAAATGGTCACAAATGGGCTCTCCCTTGGCCTCTTGGCTCTTATACCCCTTCTCGGGTATGATGTTGGTGCCCCCAATCACTCACTTGTCGATCTTAGGCATCACAAGCGAGCTTTTTGCCATTTTTTGCACGATTTTTGCCCTGTTTTGCAACAGTAAACCCTACCCTTCTCCAGTGCAATTTCCTAATCCTAATCTACTCTAAATGCAACAAGAATCTAAAGCAAAACACTGAAATGATTTCTCCATGTTTCCCAATCATCAAACAAACAAAATAACCCAAAATACTTACTTGTTTTGAAGATAAAAAACACCCAAGCTTCCTAACTATCTCAAGCTCTGTTTCGGGGATGAATCCCTTACTACGATGCTCGATATGAGGCGTGCAAGTGCTCAAGCTTGAATCCGTTGGTCCCGGCAACGGAACCAAAATGTGGGAGCTTTTGCTCAACCGCCAAGACCCATGGACCGCTTATTGTTTCAAGCGTTTCAAGCGAGCTCTAATGGCTATCTCTCACTTAGCCGACGCGCCGTCAATTTTACGAGTGTAGTGAGCTTACCTTAGTGCCGATATGAGTTGCCTCCTCTCTCACACACGCCAGTAGCTCCACGATCCTAGATGCAAGCTCAAGCATCCTCAAGCCTCCTCCACCTCCAAGCTCCATCCTCCATATCCGCACACGCAAGAAGAGAGAAGAGAAGAGAAGAAGAGAAGAGGAGATGGTGAAGAGCTTCACCCTCTTGATTCCTCACTCTCACACACTCCCTCCCTCACACTCTCACACTCCCTCTCTCAAGAGCACACACAAGAAAGAAGATGAGAAGGAGAGAAGAAGAAGAAGACTCTTGTTGCCACACACCCAAGAATGAGCTCTTATTCACTTTTTGAACTTTATTTATACAAACCCTAAAATCCCATGGGCACCCATCCCTTTTTTACATGACCGGCCATTGTGGCAAGGTCCTTTTTCCATTTCCCTCTTCTAGCCTTATGCCTCTAGCCTACACCCATCTACTATTTTACAATTGGCACAGGAGGGAGCCTGACGTTTTTTTACAAGAGTTTTTCGAGTTTTTTGAGGCGCCTTTTCATTTAAAGTTGCGCTTTTTTCCCCGGTTCATCTTTAGAGGCCGCCTGCGTGTCTTTGCTCTTTTTCCATCTTCCTTTTGCTTTTTCCTTCATTTTTCTGCCATCTCGACTTGGGGTTAACACTTACTTCATTTCTTATCCTATGAGTATTTGTGGCTCCTGACATGAATGCCCTTCAACATCACTAGTAAACCTGATGTGAAAGCCATGTCCAGATTGTCAACAAGCTGGGAGAAGTGCCTCTTTTAGCAAGTGTATTCGATTCTAATGATGAGATGAAGTAGCTTCTATGGACCTTTAATATACACATGCAACAACAACAACAACAATACCATTAGCAACAAATGTTGGAACAGATGTAGCTTTAAGCTAACGCATAGTATGAGGTTGTGGCTACCAAGGCTATGGAAGCAATGGAAAATCAAAAGAAGCTTTTTGAAGGTTACAATGTTTCAAGCTATCTAAAGCTTATGAATCAAAGATAGATTTCTTCAGTGTGCCTGCACATATGATGAGCAAGTACTTTGTGTAGCTAGTGATTTCATCCCTTAAGCTACACATTAACGAGCTCTTTGCTTTGAGTCCTACTTGATCTATCTTCAAGCAAACTTTGAAGAAAGATGGTTTCCTACAAGATATTGGGATGGATACAAGATGTAGCTTCCATGAATGGTTACACAAGATGGTGGTGATAAAACTACTACAAAAGTTTAAGTCAAGGTTTAATGAGATGAATGCTGCATGTCAAGGGGCCTTAGAGTGTAAGAAGGTGGACTTATTCTTATAATTAATGGATATAGCACTTTATGTGCAATTAGGAGAGCTCTTGGAAGATATAATTTAGCCTATGGGTCTCAAGACTGATCGGAGGATGCAAGGGACAGTATCACTACTTTGGTGAAGTGAGAGATGTGGAAGTCTAGATTACAGAATGGTATTCTATATCCTACAATCCCTCCCTCCCCCATGCTTTCTACTACCCCAGCCTTGGCTCTTGTCTATATACCTATACCTATTATGTTTACACATGTCTTGCCTTCTGCTTCTACACTTGTACCAACCTCTATGCCTATGGTAGTGCTAGTATCTATGGCTATGCTACTATCTTCTATGTCTTCGCTACTCTAGAATGATGGTATGGATGAGGTAATTAAAATTTTAAGAGATCTTAAGCTTGATTAAAGCCATCTACTATGCTTGAAAGAATATGTCCTTCAAAGGCACCTCAAAGAAGGGACTATGTTATGTGATGCATTTGGTGTGACAACCCTGAGAGCACTAGTGCAAGGATTGTGATTTTTTCAAGGCTAAAAGGAGAAACAATTTGGTATTTTGGGAGCCTAAAAATAAAATATGCTTGATAGAGACTAGTAATTCTATGACTTCAAACTTTGGAAAAGGTGTGATGAAATAAACTCTTAAGTCATAGGACTTATTTGGAAGATTGGTAAGTTTTCTTTTGGTTAGATTCACTTTCTTATTTCACATACTACTTGTACTAATCAAATTATTTGTAACAATGAGGACACATGATGATATATGGTATGTTGATTCACATGCATATAATCATATGACCAACCATGCTAAATGGTTTGGAGAGATGCAAGATTCGAAAATCTAGGTTATGCGCAAATGACTAATGATTCATACCACCCAATTTCAAAGATTGAAAAAGTTTCCTTGTCCTTGCATGATAGTTAAACAAAGAGTCCATCAGATGTATTACATGTGCCATCTATCGCAAAGATTTTTGTTTCATTTAATACAAAAAAATATGTTATGGAATATTTTAATGATAAGTGCAAGTTGGTTGCAAAAGAAATGCTACTATGTAGGCTAAAGGCAAACGAGTGGTTGCAGACATTGAAATAGGACACAAACATATTAGACATACAAATGTGCAAAGACTGAAATTAATGTAGTGCAAAGGGTTGTGTATAGGGTTCCTACTTTTAGAGTTAGAGAATTTCATAAAATATGTGAAGCATGTCAATTTGGTGAGCAAGCAAGACAAGCTTTTTTGCATACATACTTGATGTTCTACACATAGAGATGTTTAGAGGCCTACACAAAACATATGTCTTGGTGATAGCAAATATTTTCTCATGTTTATTCATGATTTTTAAAGAAATCTGTGCATGTATTTCATGAAGAAAAAGAGTGATGTGATTGAACACTTCAAAACTTTCAAGGCTATTATTAAATAGAAATAGAATATAAAAGTTTTATGTGATAAAGAGATAATTTGCTTATAGATATACCCCACAATAAAATGGGGTTGCAAAGTTCCATGGGCATTGATGGTTGAAAATAAATTTCCAAAATAATTTTGGTCTTAAGATGTTCATATTGCTAACTATATTATATGAAAAGAACTCCCATAGCTACAGTTTATGGAATGACCCCCAAAAAATGCTTTATAAGAAAGAAGCCCGATGTGTCACACTTGAAAGTGTTTGATTTTATTGCATATATTCACATGTGAGATGAGTTGCAAAAGAAGCTTGATCCAAGGGCTTAAAAATGCTTTTTCATTAGACACTCTTTAGAGGAGAAACGATATCATTGTTATAACCTTGTCACGGGTGATTTAAGAGTGAACAAGGATGTTATTTTTTATGAGATAAGGAGTTGGTATGCATCTAGTGGCTATGCATTGGATGATGATGATCATGATAGTCATATGGAGAAATAAAAGAAAGAATTATGGAGCCTTCGAGGACTAGAAATATCATCTGATACTATACCTATAGTTATACCTTGGTCTGGGGAAAATATCCTATTAAAAGATTTGATTTTGAAGGTTATGTAGTCACCATTATGCTTCTATGGTAAAGGTGGTTGAGAAATGTGTTGAAACCACTTATTTTGAGGATGATATTGGTCATGGTCATTGGGATACAACAATGGATAAGGAGATTGTTGCATTAAAGGCTAACAAGACTCGGGATCTAGTACCCTTGCCTAAGGAAAATAAAGCTATTGGACATAAGTGGGTCAAAAAAATTAAGCATAGCAGATAGTTCTATCATTAACAATCCCAATGACAGATGTTAATCATGATGTGTACAAAATGATTGACACATAATTGTGAAAAATTGTAATAAACAAATAACTCCATGGCTACAAAGGAAAGGCACACAATATGCACACAACAATTGTTTTCTTCTTATCTTTCATTGCAATTGGTTACATATTTGAAGGAGGAGATTCTCCATCAATGATCCCTCATATTTTCCATGTGTGTCCCCATGTGACACCATGTAATCCAAAATTCATGTGTGCCCTATGTGAAACACTTCACTCCACATCTCTCATCAATATTCATGCACTATACAACCTTAAGAACATAAGAGTGCTTTCACATACATACACATGCAAACAAAAAAGCTTACAATGTTAACACCCCCTCGTAAGAAAGGTGTTACTTTTCAACCTTTTCACCCATCCAATGTAGCACTACACAACTGCAATTGTTACCTCTCAATATCATAACACTCCCTCTCACTGCTATATTGGAGTGTTTAAATGACTAGACACATCTAGTCCACAGTATATATGCTTCATGTGCATGTACCAGTGTTTGTTCAAGCACTAATTTCTTGGTGAGCCTACCCATCCTTTCTAAACAACCCCACATCTTTGTTGGAAAAGGCATGAAAAACCCAGTCGTGCATCTAAATGTGCATGGCCCACACATCGCACACTCAATAATCCTTTTGAGATCTCAAGATCGGGTAGAGGACCCTGCACAAGACAATTCTTGTGCAAACTCATCTTGGACACATATCAAGACACACATATACATATGTTCACTTTTAGCCTTTAGGTGTGATCAGGTAGAGTACTCTCACACCATGGGTGAGTAAAAGTTTTTCTTTGATTAACTTATACTCAAATATGATTATCCTTATCATTCAAGTGAATAAGATTTTATTCAAAGTCCAAAACAAAGTTTTAACTCTCTCTTTTCTTTTTCGATTAAAATGATTGAAGGATAAGGGATAAGGTATGCCAAGCAATTGTCTTTTTCTTACCTTATTTTCTATGGTTATTTCTCGCCATAGACACCATAGCCTCCTGCCATATTGCTATTATTTCTTTTCAATATCAATCTATCTTCGTAGAAGCGAGTCTCTATTGCTTTATGATGACTCTTGTTGAGTGTTCTTGTGTTCCATGATCACCACTAAGCACTTTATGGTAACCCTTTTCCCAAAGTAGTCTCTATTGCTTGTGTGACCCTCATTCACTATTCTTGTCTTCAATCATCACCACTAATTGCCTCATGTCAACAACCCTTTTTCCAAGGGTAGTAGTCTAGACTATCAGTTTGGTGATGACCCTCGTCCAATATTATTGTCTTCAAGAATCACCACCAAGTGGTTCATGGCAACAAATTGTCACAGAGTAGCCTCTATTGCTTTGGTGGTGACCCTCATCAACTGTTCTTGTCTTCGAGAGTTACCACTAAGAAATTGTGAAAATACTTTGCCCAAGGGTAGCCTCTATCACTTGATGGTGATCCTCATGAGATCCTCATCCAATTTTCTTATCCTTTAGAGTCATGACTAATTGATTCATCACAATGTTTTGTCAACATGTAGCATCTATCACTTGTGGTGACCATCATCAAGTATTATTGTCTTTAAGGATAACCACCAAGCAGTTCATGGCTACCCTTTGCCAAGGGATACCCTCTATCATTTGGTGGTGATCCTTTCAAGTGTGCTTGTCTTTGAGAGGCACCAATACATCAAGCAGCTCATGGCAACTCTTTGTCGTGGTGTAGCATCTACCAGTTTTTGGTGGTGACCCTTGTCAAGTATTCTTGTCTTGGAGGGTTACCATTAGGCAGTTTGTGGGAACCCTTTGTTCAGAGGGAGCATCTATCGCTTGTTGATGGTGAACCTCATCAAGTGTTCTTGTCTTCAAGGCTTATCAACAAGGGATTCATGGCAATCCTTTGGTCAAGGGTAGCCTTTATCACTTAATGGTGACCCTCATCTAGTGCTCTTATCTTTGAGGGTCACCATCAAAGAGTTCATAGTTCATAGATGTAATAGAGTAGCCTTTATTTCTTTGTGGTGACTCTTTATTGTTTATTTTTTAGGGTTCATGGCAAGGGGTCCCTTTCTAGAAGGGGCAGAAGATATCATGCTCACTATGTAGTTGTTGGTAAGCTATACAAGATAGAGACACAAATACAACCTATAACACCATGCTTGCAATTTTCAGGTTTGTTGTGGAAAATTTGTGATCAATAGGCCATAGACATACGATGGACCTTCTTAGAAATTATCACACTTCAAGAAATTTTTGAATACTTCCTTATCAAATTGTTTGTAGATATATTTTCTTGTAGTCCATATTTAGAGGGTGACAGTTGTGCACAAATATTTTTAGAATGTGTACAACTTGCAGCTCTGATATTATGGGCTTTGAGAGATGGATTTTAGGAGTCGATTTTGAGCCGTGCTTGAAGCATTTGAGGCTGTTTTTGGAGTAGAAAGTGCCCAGGAAGCGCCAAAGACCAATTTTTCATGAAAAATCAAACGGTGGCGAATGGCCGAACGAGAGTTTTCCTAGATGCATTTCGACATTGGGAATCCAACACAAGTCTTCATTCGTCGATCGAAGGTCATTTGACCCCCCTATTTAATCCTTGCAAGGTTTGGCATTATAAAGCAGCTATACTGGATTTGGGAGCCAAAAAGAGCACCAAGGAGGCCAAAATGATGTATTTTGATGCTTGAAGCCACTTGTCCAAATGGATCTCGAATCCAAGTCCATTTGCCCCCTCAAAATCAAAATATCCAATTCTGATGTAATGTGAGAATGCCAAACATGAACTTGATAGTTTAATAATTTAGCCTTAAGATTATTTAAAAGAGCATAAGAAAAAAAACTAACAAGATAGGGGGGTGCAAATTTCTTTGCACCCTCTCAAATCGGATGAATGATGCCTCTCCGATGCTTGATCTTCTAGAGAGAGAGAGAGATTATTGATCCACACAGAGAAAGGAAGAAGATGATTGTAAGCTTGCCGAATTTCATGAAGGAATGAGAAATCTAAATTTTTAGTCTTTCTCTCCTCTCTCCTCTTTGATGTTGCTCCTATGCATCAATTCAAGAGAAAAGGGGGAGGGGTGTGATGAAGAATCCGGATGAAATGATGATGTGGGAGAGATGGAGAACATAGATCAGGCTAAGAGAGTGTGTTAGCGGCAAAGAACGAGTGTTAGTGGCCTCCCATCTATGAGATATGAGCTATGAAATCGTGGTTTCTATGCGTAAGTGATAATTTCTTTTGTTTTATGATAAATGGTTGAAGAAATTGCTTGAGGATGATTGGCATTGGTTCCCTATACTCTATTTTCTAAGAAATGCTAATGAAAAATTAAAAAATTCAGTAGTATAATAATTTTTCCTTAAACATGCAAAACCCGCAAGTTGCGATTTTCATGGAAATAATGAAATTTGGGATTTTTGTTGGGTTTTTTGGGTTCATATGAGATGAAAATGAATAGGGAAATAATGTTGTGTATAATTGATTAGAAAAAAATAGTAACTTTGAAATATCATAAATTTTCTGGACAAATAAATGGGAAAAAATAAGGAAAATAAGAAAATTTTTAGTTTTTGCACCTTAAAAATTAGAAAAAAATATATTTTATATTCATGAACATATAAAAAGGATGGAGCATGAGGATCAAGCCTTGTTTCTATGTTAGAGTTTGTTTTTATCGATTTTTACGTGAAAATTTACATAAAAATGAACCATATGAACCCTTCACCTACCCAATGAAAGAAAAACCTAAACGGTAGGGAAAGAGGGTTTGTGAAAGTGGTTAGTTGCGAAAAATGATTCAAATTCTGATCTATTTGTCTATGCATAACATATAGAATGGACTATCATTTGAGTTAAGGAGACTAGTAGCACGAAGAAATTCGGTGGTAGTCTCTATCAATGCCACACGTACGATTAGTTGGAAAATCATTGAAGGGTTGTTTTGGCACTTCACCTAGCTAGTTTCTAATGATAAAATGCTTAAGCACAATGGTCATCCACACTTTCATCGAGCATAATACGGTATCAACCTTGGACGCATTTCAATTACTTTCCAAGCATTAACTTACATGGAGTTGTAAGGAAACCTGAGCAATAGGGTAGATGAACGATTTCTTAGGGCTAATCTTCTTGGTGTAGGAGAGCTGCAGTGGGCCACGGCATTCAACCAAGGGGTTGCCTCCTATGTTTGTGTTATATTGGTATACTACACCAAGATGTGTGGGATCTTCCTTTGAGGAGTAGGGAAGGACAATCGTTTGACTACATTTTACTACAAATGTGATATCTACAGTAGCAATTAGAACAGTGTATCCCTTAGACACTCCTGGCCACGAGTCTGTGTGGGGTTATCTTTTAAGTGTTATAGAGGCCTGGCTAGTGCCTATAGCCAGTGTCGCGCTCGTTTTAGGTCCTGACAAGTGGTGCATTTGCCGAGAGCTGCCTATAAGTGGCGATTTCTATGCCTTGTTCGATTGGGACCTATTCTCTAGTGTATTCCAAAAATTAATGAGCTAGACTCACAAGACTATCAAGAAAAGCTCCAAAAGTGAGAAAGGGCTAAACAATCTAGATGATGGGCTGAGAAGAAGAGAAGATACTCTCCACAAAGGAGTTTCCCAATATCTTTGCAAGAGCCGGGTTTTAATAACCCTAGCTCGGCACATAGTCGGTTAGGGGGAGGAAGCTCTAGTTCTTCCCCCAATCCAATTAGTCCCTCCACTTCAAGTGGAGTTATGGTCTCGATCGTTCAAACCCCTATAGTGAATCCGGTTGTTACCATAGTGGCACAACCTATTGTTATACCTGTTGGAACGGTGGATTTGCTAGCCCTAGGTTTCCCCCTACCCATATTTTATGGGTTAGTGGAGGAAGATGCAGAGGTCCACATTAGGGAGTTTCAAAAGTTAATGTTCAACTATCGCATCCAGGATGAAGGACATTTAATGATGTTCTTTAACACGACTCTCAAAGGAAGAGTTGCCATATGGTATCACCGCGTAGAGGCCGGAACTATAACCACTATTGATTTATTTTTCAAAGTCTTTCAAAGGGAGTTTTTCCCTAAAAGGGGTGGTCAATATTGGCTCAATATTGGCTACATATACTAAATGTAACACATCAAGAGCCACACAAGGATATCCGAGCATATGCCAAGAAGTTAAAAGAGATCTTTCACAAATTGCAAGCCTCTATCCCTATCCCAATAATTGCCCAACTGCAATATTTTTTGCATCGTCTGGATTTCAATATTCAGGTGCAGTTAAGTAGTGCCACTTTGTCTGATATAGACACTATCATTAAATAGGCACAAGAAGTAAAATCCCGACTACAAGCTACCTATGCCTCTTGAACCAATCTTAATATGGGTCTAGTTTCAGGAAATAATTTGGCATTGAGCAATGGAAATGGAAGTCAAGGGATAGCTATGACTAGCCCGAATGTGAGAGGAAGCATGGTGCAAAATGTCCATTTATTGCCAGCTCATCCTAGTGTGACTATACCTATGGCTTGTCAAATGGCTCTACCAAATGTTGGAGGCCAAGCACCAAACCCTAATGATGTTCCTATGAGTCACCAACCAATGCCCAATCAAATTGTTAATCCAATGAAACGATGGATAGATGATCATGGCTATGAGTCAAGTGTATCAAATGTCCTTAGTGAAGTTAAGGATATGATGAAGCACTACACTAACATGGTTTCCAAACAATATCGGCAAATAGCTGCTGCTGATGTCAATTTCCTTAAAAAACAATAGAACATGATAGGAAGTAGACGCCCTAAAGAGGGTGCACCATCAAGATTTAGTTGTAAATGGTGTGGCGGCCACTAATGCTTCTAATCTACGAGCCATTACGAGAGGCCAAAAGGATAGAGGAGGTGACAAAGATAATGTGAAACTTGTCGCTCGAAACCCTAAGCAAGACGCCAAAGGGACATAAGTCCTAAACCCATAGAGAGTAAAGCTGATGCCAAGAAGGATAAAGAATTACCAATCCAGTACTTTGTAAATAAGGAAATGGGCCAAGGAGTAGAAGAAGGAACCCCTCTAGTAGGAACCAAAAGGTCGGCTATGACAGAAGTTGAGTCAAGGCGAGACCCCAAGAGGTAAAAGGTTGCCGGCTCTATGACCTCTACCCTAGCAACAAAGAGGCCGCCCAAAGAATACGATGAGTATGCCAAAGAGCTCCTCTCTCAACTAGAGAGAGCCAAGGAGGAGAAGAGAACCATGGTAGCAGAGCTAGACGTTGAAAAGGAGGCCATAGTAGAATTCCAACTGGAGAGAACACACCAAATGGCCATGGCCCAAAGGGAAGTCAATGAGCTGAAAGAGCAGCTACAAGGTAAGGAAGAGACATAAGCTAAATGCTAGGTGTGCTTGAATGGAGAAACTAAGGCCACACGATGCCTACGGTAGCACAATGAAGAGATTGTGACACTCTACAAAGGTCTGCAAGCTCAAATGGAGAAACTCACTAAAGCAGCAGAAGAGCTAGAGGAGCTGAGGGAGAAAAGAGCTCACAGGTATGAAACAGAGGTAGAGAGGCTAACCCAAGAGGATACCTCGGCACAAGAAGAGTAGCAAAAGCTAAGGGTGAAAATGGAAGACCAAGAATAAAGGCTGACAGTGCTAGCCCAGAGGCAGGGGGAAGCCTAAAAGACATGAAAAAAGGGACAGAAGAATGGGCCAATCAAATGAAAAAAAGGGTCAGAGCCTTGGCACGTCGCCTCGCCCAAGCCAGAAAAGAAAATAAACTTTCCAAAAGCAGGGCAGAGGTTGCCCAAGTGAGCTTCCACACCCAACAACACACTTTCCTGGAAACCTTATTGGACGTCACCCAGGCAAAGGAGGGAGATTCCATGGAGGCAATGAAAAGGAAACTAGGAATGGCTCATAGGGCACTGAAGGTTGGACTACAGTTGTGGTCACAACCTAGTGGAGTTGGTCCAAGCTTGGAAGAACAACGCCATTATCTCCTACTAGTAGGCCTAAGCTCACAGGAAGTGGACGCCGCACTCAGGTTCCTTGAAGAGGAGCAGCAAGAGCCAAGTCGGGAAAGGGAGGTGTATGTGAACTTTGAAATGGGACCACATGAAGACAATCTTGTCCCACTGCCTTCTTTCGTGAGGCCTTAAGAGCAGCAACACACAGACACCTCCGCAGAAAGAAAGGCGGCACTAAGAGAAAGAAGGAAGCAAATGGTGGAGGAGACAAGGAGAAAATGGAATGCCAAGGGAGCAAGGGCACCCCAGGCACCTATCCCACCATGTTCGGATGACACCCCAACAAGCTTCCACACCAACCTCATAATCTCAAAGAAGCAAGAAATGGTCAGGAGCCCCTTCGACCTCAACTTTCAATTCCCTACCACCCTGCGTAGAGTGTTACCTATCAAGGTCGTGGAGGAGGTAATTAACATCGGAAGTAGGCTCAAACAAAGATGGATGGAGGAGAGAGAGCATAACCCCACATTATGGGTAACAAAAGATGCCAAATTTTGGTAAAATAAAGTACCACGGCCTGTGCCCAGCTATAAATGCCAACCTACATAGAGAAGAAGGGTCTATGACACCAACCTAGACACTTGGATGGCCTTTTGCAACACTCAAATCTTTGAGTGGAATGACCCAATCTTTATGCCCTATCCTCGAAGGGTGGGAGTGGATTTTGACTCTAGTATCCATAGCCGTTATGACTTCCCTGTAATCTATAATTCTCATTGTACTACATATGAAGATGCCCTCATCTTCACGTCATAAAACTTGTATGATACTCTAATCCAATTCACTAATTAATTATCTTCATGCCCTGACCCTACCTTTATTACCACTTGTAATTACCTTAGATTGCTTAGGATACTCCTTAGGCAAAACCCCATCCCACAAGCGTGCGGCCTCCTAGTACTCCATTTTGATCCTAACACTATAGATAGTTGCGCAATGGCTCGGTTAATGATGCAAGCCACTCTATTGCCTTCATTTTGCTTAGGTCTACTAGAGGACATGAATGATAGCCGCTTCACCTGTTGCAATCATCCATTCCTCTCCACCACCACCCTTCAAGTTTGCCTAAACCTCAAGGAGTATCTCCAAAGCCACCAATTCCTTAATCAATATATTAAGCCCCCTTCTCACCTCACTCTAATGACGAGTATTAAACTTCTGTCACAACTATGTAACTTTATTATTATTATTATTATTATTTTAAAAACACAAAAATGATATCACACCTCACCACTGCAAGTTGCACATCCACCATAGCCACTACACCTAGGGGTTAGGTGCATCTGGTGGCCCTAGTCGACCGGCTCTGTTCCTAACCCCCTAGCCTCATTTTGATCCCACACTTCCTACTTATGATGCCAGGAGGCATATTCCATGGTGGATTCCGTGCCACGGTGGATTCCGTGAGGTTTTACGGTGGATTCCGTAAACTTAGATGATCGGGGCTCATACACAAAGAGGATTCTTTGTGCGAGAAGTTGATGGGGACGCCTGTCCTTTTCGGGCGTTTCATTAATTTAGTGTGTACATGGGTGATTCCATAGCGGGTGATTCCGCAAAATGCATATTAAATTAATAAACGTTTATGAGTTTAGAGTGCGCACTCGTAATAAATTAAGGTTAGGATTTATTTCTAACCAGTTGATTTATTTATGTAGCTGAAGACTGCTAGGTATTCACTTTTGTCGGTTTAATTGTATTATTTTACTAACGATTGTGAATGCTTCAGTTGATGTGTAGAGATAGCAGCAGTGGCGGAGGAAAGCATTGGAGTCTAGCGGGTATTCGACTTTTGGATTATATTTTGATAGGCGCCACGCCTATATTTTGTTATGTCTATTGAGACATCGATTATTGATTATTATTTTGTATGCGCCTATGCGCTCGGACATGTTATTTCTATTTGGACATTGAGATTGGGCATGCCAGACTCTATGGGCACCGTCCATTAGCTTTATTTTCCTATTTTTGTAGAAAGCAAACTCAAAAGCTAAAAGCTTGTTATATTTTTGTAATTGGGCTATTATTGAGCATGAAGATTGGAAATATACATTAAATACATGCTTTGTGAAGTGCTCACACAAGGCATGGGGGAGATTGAACCCAATTTGTCTCTTGCCTCTTGTCGTGCATGCTTTTACATTGTTTTTTGTGCAAAAAGGTAGAGTTCATTGTTCTTGGGGACCTTCAGGGATTCACTACGTGAGCTATCTGCGACCGATCTGCGCACCAGTGGTATCAGAGCATAGCAGAGATCAAGAGCTTCCAATCGCTACCAATCTCGGACGAAGGCGGAGCTCCAGGAACAAACGGGCTCTACAGTCAATCTCGTCGCGAACCGTCGATACAGGCAGACTTCTGGCGATCAAGAACCCCTGTTTCCACTGTCAGATCGCGAAGGACCAGGCTCTGCAGGCGGAGGACCACTCATACACTTCCATCAACAAGTCGTTGAAAAACAGTGAGAAAATTCTTAATCTTCTCAATTAAAAGCTTAATTACAAAGCTTTATAAGCTTAAAGGAAGCTTAAGGCTTCTCCAAATCACCTCGGCGTGTCAGAGTGTGGCCCCGAATTTTTCGCGTGATTAAAAAAACGGACCCCCCCTCACGGAATCGATGCTGCCTGCTAAGTCCTCCATTAAGCTATTAAAGCTTAAGCTTAATCACTAAAGCTTAAGGCTTTCTGCAAGTTACACAGGGCAGACAAGTTCAGTAACTCTAGGTCTCGCACTTTTGAAGTTAAGTTCTGCAAGTTGACGGTAATCAAGTTCTGCAAGTTCTGCAAGTCGGCCTAAGTTCAGCAAGTCAATAACTCTGCAAGTCTGCTAAGTCTACAACTCTGCAAGTCAGACTAAATTAGAACTGACTAGTGCTCAAAACTCCTAGAAGACTTGTTCGTATGCAAAAACTCTGAACTGGAAAGTTGTTCGCAGCAAGCTGTTCTACCTATCTACAAGTTCGTTGAAGTACTTTCAGCAAACAGATACAGAAATATTGCAGAATTTCTGAAAATTGAAGAAGAAATACCCAAAAATACATAGCCTTGTAACCCCAAATTTGAGCTACGCTCATCCCGCTAACCTGATTTTGAGTGAGAAAGGTTTATTGAGTTTTACAGGATGACTACCCCACATATGGATGATCCTATGGCTGAAGACGACTTACCTGAGCCTACCATGGAACAAAAGCTGGATCTAATCATGCTACAATTGGAAGAAGAGCGAAGGGCTAGGCAAGCATTGCAAGCGCAATTGACAAAACTACAAAGAGCATCCACCGATAAAGAAGAACCACAAGCTGAAGATTTGATTCGTCGTACCATCGACGCCACTCTTGAAGCACAAACCATTCGCAAGGAATCCAAGATAAGTAAACGAAGTTTCAAGTTTCGCACTTTCAATGGCATAAGAGAAGGAAAGACTGTTTTATCATTCATTAGCCAGTTTGATGACTATTTCCATGAGGAAACTTATCCCGAAAAAAATAAAATCAAGTGTGTTACTAATCATCTGATAGACAGAGCATCACTTTGGTGGACTGTAGTCCGCAAGAGCATAGAATGTCCTGCTACTTGGGAAGATTTCAAGAAGAAGTTCATGCAAAATTTCCTTCCACCGCAATTTCATGAGAAGGCTATCAAGCAATGGGATTTACTTCAACAGCGAGATCGTGAGCCTATTTCACAGTATACAGAGCGTTTTTGGAATGCACTCCTACAGCTACGCATGCTTGAAGACGTACCAGAGACGACGCATAAGCGGAAGTATATGTCTGGACTTCTTGGACATTACTACGCTGAAGTGAACATGTTCAAGCCTGCTACCCTTGAAGACGCCATCTCCTTAGCTCACGACACTGAAGATAAGTTACGCGGAAGAGATAGACGACCACAGCAATTCCAAGCCAACGGTAATTATGGATCTAAACAATTCAATTCCAATTTTAGAAGGTTTAATCCAGGTCGTTTCTCATCACTATCTTTCCGCAAGAATTGGCCTAAACCACCTGCATTACCATCCACTGTCAATCCAAATCCTAAGCCTATTCCACAAGCAAATCCAAATGTACCCAGACTTCCAGCCATTGCAAATAATGTAACCAAAGCCAAGCCAATAGTATGCTACAAGTGTCACCAGCCAGGGCATCTCGCAGCAAATTGTCATTCAAAGAAGCCACCAGCACATATCAACTACCTTGGAGCTATGGACGAAGACGAGCATGAGGATATGCCGGATTTCACTGAAGATGAGGATGATACTACTACTACTCCCGACACTTTACTAGGTATGCCTACTTCACATTCATTATTGACTATGAAATGTATGGTGCATGGAAAAGAAAGAACTATATTGCATGATGATGGTAGTACCCATGACTTTATTTCAGCAAAATTGGTAAAGGAATTGAAATTGCATACAGTACCTACGCATTATCGCATAAAAGCTGCATTTTTAGGCACTAGGTACAATGGCACACAAGAAGTACAAGATTTAGAAATTCAAATTGGTTCATATATTGAAAGAAGAAATTTCTTAGTTGTCCCATTACAGTCAAGCGACATTATTCTAGGAATGCCATGGAGACACCAGCATAATCCAAATATAGATTATTCTACGCACACAATGAATATTAATTTTCAAGGAAAATCTATTACATTATATGGTATGCATGCATCTCATATTTTTCCACTGCTTTCGCATACTCAAGCAAAACGTGCACTACGCAAGAATACTAAATCATATCTCATTTGGGTGAATGAATTGCACGCAAAGGAAAATCATATGCACCCTAGGCATAAGGAATTTCTTGCATATTTTAAGGACTGTTTTGCAGAAGACCTACCACCAGGTTTACCACCATCACGTCCAGAAGACCATAAGATTGATCTAATTCCTGGCACACAACCACCTTGCAAAGCACCATATAGGCACAATCAAATAGAGCAAAAAGAAATCCAAAGTCAAATTGAAGAATTACTAAATAGAGGCTTAATTCGACCTAGTAGTTCCCCATTCGGTGCACCTGTACTCTTAGTCAAGAAAAAGAATAATACCTATCGTATGTGTATTGACTACCGAGCATTAAATAAGATCACTGTAAAGAATAGGTATCCTATACCTAGAGTTGATGACCTTATGGACAAACTGCAAGGATCTTCTATATTTAGTAAAATTGACCTTAAGTCTGGATATCATCAGGTGAGGTTAGATAGATCCGACATATTTAAGACTGCATTCAGGACACAGTTTGGCCATTACGAATTCTTAGTCATGCCATTCGGATTAACCAATGCACCTGCCACTTTCAGTAGAATGATGAATCGTATCTTTCTGAAATATCAATATTGTGTGATTGTTTTCTTTGATGATATTTTGGTGTTCAGTCAAAGTGAAAAAAAGCATTATGAGCATTTATCATTAGTTTTTCAATTATTGAAAGAAAATCAATTGTTTGCAAATCCTGACAAGAGTGAATTCTTTAAGACAGAAATAGAATATTTAGGTCATATTGTATCAAAAGAAGGAATTAAAGTTGATCCTAAGAAAATTGATGCAATATTGCATTGGCCTGTTCCTAAAAATGTACATGAACTACGCTCATTCCTTGGTCTTGCTAGTTTCTATAGGAAGTTTGTACGTAATTTCTCATTACTTGCTTTACCATTAACCAAACTTCTTAAGAAAGGAATTGTTTATCAATGGACTGAAACTCAGCAGAAATCCTTTGATTTACTGAAACGTGCATTAACTAATGCCCCTGTTCTACAATTGCCTGACTTTAATAGACCATTCTTTCTAGTTGTGACCGATGCTAGCGGATCAGGAATAGGAGCCGTACTAATGCAAGACAACCATCCAATAGCATATTCTAGTTCTAAGCTGAAACCCTCTGAGCTCAAATATTCCACTTATGACAAGGAACTATTAGTAGTTGTACAAGCATTAAAACAATGGAAGCATTATTTAATGGGTTCAGAATTCATGATAAAGACTGACCAGCAAAGCATTAGACATCTACTTAGCCAACCCCAAATTTCTGACCGTCATATCAAATGGGCTTCCTTCATTCAAAGCTTTCATCCTATCATTCAATACCAACCTGGAAAAGAAAATGTAGTTGCTGATGCATTGAGTAGAAGACCTGCAATTCATAATATTTCCATCATATCTTTTGATTCTTTGATTGCTATGAAAGACACATATCACCAGGATATTACTTTTCATTCTGATTGGCAAAAATTAGTTCAAAATAATTTCATTCCTGTTGATTCATTGTCATATAATGATGGATTTATGTTCTTTGAAAAGAGACTGTGTGTTACTATTCCATTCCGATCTTTTGTTTTGAATGAAATTCATTGTCCCCCATATCAAGGTCATAGAGGTATCATTTCTACATTACGCATGTTAACTGAAGATTTTTATTGGCCGCATATGGATGCAGATGTATCTAATTTCGTTTCTGAATGTTTGATTTGTCAAAGAATAAAGAGACATCATGGTAAACAGTATGGATTATTAATGCCTTTGTCTATTCCATCTAAACCTTGGGAACATATTTCTATGGATTTCATTACTGGTTTACCAAATACTAAATCTAACCATGACATGATTTGGACAATAGTAGATAGATTTAGTAAGCAAGCATATTTCATTGCATGTAAGAAAACTTTAACAGCATCACAAGCAGCACAGTTATTTTTGAAAACTGTTTTTACTAACCATGGATTACCAAAAGTGATTATTTCAGATCGAGATTCTAGATTTTGTAATAATTTTTGGATCACACTGTTTGCAAATCTAGGCACAAAGATTGATTTCTCATCTGCATTTCATCCAGAAACAAATGGACAAACAGAAGCCACAAATAGCACCATTCTAGATCTTTTACGTGCATATACTATCTCTAAACCTCAGACATGGGATACTCATTTGCATTTATTACAGTTTGCATACAACAATACACCGCACACATCTACAAAGAAAGCACCTTTTGAAGTTATTTATGGATATAGATTATCTACACCTGTTGCATCTTTGTCTAATAGAATTCAGAGTGCTGATGATATTGCTACTATGCATAACAGTATTTTTTATGAGGTTAAGGATATGATTGCTAAAGCCCAACAATCATATACCAAACAAGCCAACAAGAAAAGACAAGCCATGAATTTTAGAGTTGATGATTATGTTTGGCTTAGAATAGAAAAGCATAGACTGCAAAGTGTAGATAGACATCCAGTTGTCAAATTAGCTCCTAGATTCTATGGACCATTTAGAATTATTCATAAGATTAATGATAATGCCTTCAAGTTAGAATTGCCATCTCATTGGAAAATTCATAATACATTTCACATTAGTTTATTGAGACCATTTAGAGGTCAATTACCTATCCACCCTGTCTATGAAAATCCACCTTTATTAGAAGAAGAGACTGAAATACTTGAACCAGAAGCCATCATAGACACTGACTACATGACCACTAGAACTGGCCGAAGGTATTCTAGATATCTAGTAAAATTTAAGAACCATCCTGTAGAGGAAGCACAATGGATGCACGCTAGAGACTTAAATGCTTTCCCCACTCTGTTAGCTCCACATTGAGCTAATAGCAATTGAGGTCAATTGCTATCCCACCCCCGGGGGTATGATGCCAGGAGGCATATTCCACGGTGGATTCCGTGCCACGGTGGATTCCGTGAGGTTTTACGGTGGATTTCGTAAACTTAGATGACCGGGGCTCATACACAAAGAGGATTCTTTGTGCGAGAAGTTGATGGGGACGCCTGTCCTTTTCGGGCATTTCATTAATTTAGTGTGTACATGGGTGATTCCATAGCGGGTGATTCCGCAAAATGCATATTAAATTAATAAACGTTTATGAGTTTAGAGTGCGCACTCGTAATAAATTAAGGTTAGGATTTATTTCTAACCAGTTGATTTATTTATGTAGCTGAAGACTGCTAGGTATTCACTTTTGTCGGTTTAATTGTATTATTTTACTAACGATTGTGAATGCTTCAGTTGATGTGTAGAGATAGCAGCAGTGGCGGAGGAAAGCATTGGAGTCTAGCGGGTATTCGACTTTTGGATTATATTTTGATAGGCGCCACGCCTATATTTTGTTATGTCTATTGAGACATCGATTATTGATTATTATTTTGTATGCGCCTATGCGCCCGGACATGTTATTTCTATTTGGACATTGAGATTGGGCGTGCCAGACTCTATGGGCACCGTCCATTAGCTTTATTTTCCTATTTTTGTAGAAAGCAAACTCAAAAGCTAAAAGCTTGTTATATTTTTGTAATTGGGCTATTATTGAGCATGAAGATTGGAAATATACATTAAATACATGCTTTGTGAAGCGCTCACACAAGGCATGGGGGAGATTGAACCCAATTTGTCTCTTGCCTCTTGTCGTGCATGCTTTTACATTGTTTTTTGTGCAAAAAGGTAGAGTTCATTGTTCTTGGGGACCTTCAGGGATTCACTACGTGAGCTATCTGCGACCGATCTGCGCACCAACTTAGGGCACATTAAGGACAGGACACACCCAGGGAGGTAACACTCGCCTGTGGTTAGAATTGTCACCCTAAGCTCCATCCCACTAGCATGCGCACAAGGCACCACATGACAATGGCACACACCCATATGTAATGCACCTTTCTTTTCTTTCCAAGTACAACCAAATGCCCCACTACTAGCTTCAGCAACCCCATCATCCATGCAATGTGCTCCCTATCTTATGAATCATCCTACCATGTCGATCCAACACAAACAAAGGGGCGGAAGAAACAACCCCAATAGAAAAGTGAATGTAGAAGCTCATTTTGAATAGTGCATAAGAAGGTTGCCGTAGAGGGCCAGACGACGGATCCATCCAACACAATATGTCCATCTTGCTTGCTAGGCGGCCATTCTAGGAGATTCTATTAGTTGTGAGGCAATTAGAGAAGCCTACCAAAATATTCAAGCAAAGAGCAAGTTCTAAATCTATCTAAAGAAATAAAATTATAAGGTGTGTAAAAAGGGATTCTAACCCCTCAATAAGAAAAGGAAAAGAAGACGAAGAAAAAGGAAGAAAGTTCCTATAAGCAGTTGATTATTGCCTTGTGGAGGCTTCGTAGGTTCTTGGGGACGAGTCACGGATTCCTTCTCTTCCTAGGGGTAGCAGCTAGCTGAAAAGAAAGGAAAGAAAGGTTGGAGCGAAAATAAAAGTGAGCGTTAAAAAAGGATTAAGTGTTGCCTTGCGAGAGCTTGGTAGGTTATTGGGTACTAAGTCACGACCTGAGACTGCCGCGGCTGATGCCATGTTCTCCTTGGGTCAGTCTACGCTCAGCTCCCTCCTTTTTACATGCCCAAGTATGAAAACCTTAGGAAGACAATGTTTTACAAGAAAAATATGATGTTGAGGCTATAGGAATCCTCGCCCACTAGTAGAAGGTCCTGATCTAGTTGTCCTAAGTTAAGTAGGTGGTTCAGACCACCACTAGGATGACCTCTTTGATAGGTTTTTTAGCCAGTCCATGTTAGCGCAGTTGGTTAGTGACTCGCTTTGAATTTCTATCAGATTATGCTGGGCCTATCCCTTGTGGACATTAGTAGCATCCTAGCCCCAAAGCCACCAAACCATGTCGATGCTTACAAAGATTACAAGCACCCAACCAAGCCCAACCCTTGGATAGAGCCGAATCCCATTGGCTTGACATACCAAACTCCACAACCAACCCCAACCCCATGCCCAAGTACCCCTACTCGACAAGCCCCACCCTGAGCCCCAACACCAAGCCCAAGTGCCCCATCCCCACAAGCCCTAGCCCATGGCCCAAGTGCCCCTCCCCCATAGGCTCAAGCTTGAGCCCACAAGCTAGACATGAGCCCTAGTCCCAATTCCAATTTCCCTCGTTTCAAGGGTCCCATCCCTAGCCCTAGCTAGAGCCCAAGCTGGAGCCCTAGCCCCAATCCTAAGTGCCCCCAACCAAGCCCTGCTAGTTGCTAGCCCGTATCTCTTCCACAAAGTCTTTCTCCTCACGCTCTGCTTCATCTTCTCCCAACAAACCTCACAAATCCCCAATATTGTCACGGAGAAGGGACATGCTCTTGATAGAGCTTATATCATTGAGGGAGCTTTCTCATCCTAATGAAGAGGAATTGACCAACCAACTTCCTTATGGTTTTCCTACAGCTATACGTTCCTATTGTCTGTTGTCTAGGCAATTGAATACTTGATCTCATTAGGTATGTTGCTTTTTTACACTTCCTTTTTTTCAATAGCTATGGAATAAATTTGCTACCATCACCTCTTCACATTACCGTATATTCTCTTAACTTGCTAATATTGAGGGGTCTACAAGAAAATGGCACCTCATACTTTGTACTTTTGAGGTTGTTTCCCTACATGAGGGTTGATCATGTGCAAGTATTTTTCATTTCCTGTCATGACTAGTAAGTGATTATTCAAGAGTATTGCTTATTTGTCTTTGCTAGCTTTTTCCATCCTAGTTTTGGTGTGCTATTGCTTTCAAATTTGTATCTTATTCGATGATTAAATGGGGATCACTAGAGTCTAATAATTTACAATATACTTACAAACATATGTTATTTCACAATATGCTAGCAAGGGCTACCATGAAAGAGTCTTACAATAAGTACCTAGGTCTCTCCTTTGAGTTTAGTTTCACTCTTTGAAGGTGTTGTCAAGAGAATAAACTTGGCCAATGTCTATAGAGCTGCATACAAGCTTGTACGCTACATGGAGAGCCTTCTATATCACAAAAAGACCTTGTAGGTACCATGACTACACATACTATGAAAGTCACACAACAACCTCATCAAGATATTAGTTCTGGGTGAAAAACATACCTTAACATATTGTTAACCTAAACACTATATATAATCTTCCAAATGTGGTGGTTTCTACGATGCAAGTTTATCTTTTCCAATCAAAGCTTGCATTTTGTAACTTTCTTTTTTTGTGGAGGACTTCAATATAAAAAACTTCTTTAATTTTGATGTTAAAAAGTTCAAAATCATTGCCCTTCAATGCGTTATAGCTTGCATTGCCCAAGATTATGAGGAGGTGGTGCAAAGAGATGAATGAGAGAGAGAGAAAGAGAGAGAGAAGAATGTGTGTGTGTGTGTGTGTGTGTGTGTGTGTGTGTGTGTGTGTGTGTGTTTGTGTGCACGTGCACGTGCGTGCAAAGAAGGCATGAGGAGGAAGAAACTTAGTTAAAGGCTATGCATGTGCATGAACATGCCATATGGCAATTTGAAGTTAATATAGCAAATGTGGAAGTATGGGTTCAATTGAGGGTAGCTTTGAATAGCAGATCACAAGGGGCGGATAGCAGGCCACAAGGGGGTGGAGAGGAGGGAGCCAAGATTGAGAGCTTTGTGGTGTGATATGAAGGACACGGTACATCAGTCTTTCCAATCCCAACCACAACCTTTCAGCTAACCTCGCCACCAATCCCAACCACAACCTCAGTGCCCAAGCAACTACCTCTGTGCTTGATCTTTTGGTTCCCTTTCCTCCAAGGGAACTCTTGATCATGGCTTCATGACCTTTACATTATAATTCTGCAATGGCTCATTAATTTATCACTTTCTACACAACACATGAGAAAATAAAAATACAAAAAAATCTTCTCATTCATATTGCTAAACTTGTTGATTACAAATTTTTGGTAGTATTATCTTTCTTGTATATAGAAAGCTCCTGAAATATTTTTCTTCCTTATGTGGAAAAGCCATGTGTAATGTCCTCTATTGATACAAGTGCACAAGTTGAACTGATGAGTTTCTAATGCAAATGCATAGCAATATCATTCTTGAGGTTCAAGCTTCAGTGCTAGAGGAGAAGTCCAAAAAATTGGCTATAGGCATAAAAGTAGATATTTTTCTTCACCTACTTGAAATGTTGGGCTTTAGAAATTTTTAACCTCATGAAAATTTTTACACATGTAAATCTCACTTATCCTTGAATCTAATAGCGATCACTTTGTACTCTTAAAATCTAGAAGGCGAAAGCTAGACAAGGTTTCCCATTACTCATTGGAGGGATGTGGCATGCAAAAAATATCATAATAGAAAATGTCCCTCTTAGTTAATGCCACTTTGGTCCTCCCCTTATAAATCATTTCACAGACAAAGGCATGGATGATATCTAGAACATCTATCACACATTCCATAGGCTATCACTCCCCAATACTTGATGGACAAAACCCTATTAACATCAAATGGTCTCATAAATTACAAGATAAATAAGAAACATGAATCTTCATTCATACCAAAAAGTAAACCTAAATGGATTGCACTAATAGTTGGGCCTATGGAGAGGGAGATTAGAGGCATTAGGCTCAATGTGAAGCTCCTTATGGATAAAATCATGTTTCGCATGCACTTCTTTGATTGTCCTCTTAGATCCATGACCAAGTGTAAAATTTGTTACCTTTCCCTTCTAGCATGATAAGAAAGGGTTGGATGTTGAGGATCTCTTCCACTTTTTTGGCTACATGATTATTAAAATTTCATTTGTTATGATAAAGGGAACCAACTTTATGGATAAAAACATGTTTCACATGTAATTCTTTGATTTTCCTCTCAGAGCCATGACCAAGTGTAAAATTTGTTACCTTGCCCTTTTAACATGAGAAGAAAGGGTTGGATGTTGATAATCTCTTCCACTTTTTTGGATACATGATTATTAAAATTATTTGTTATGATCAAGGGAACCAACTTTCTTGCACATTGAGCATATTCTAACTAACTATGGACTCAATGGAAGTACTAGGTTTTCAACATTGAGAAGATGCCTCCATGGTGTAGGAAGATGGAGAGTATAAACTTGTGGTCGAGTTAAGAGAAAACAAAGAGGAATTCCAAGGGTTGTGGAGTGGAGAAAAGAGAGGAGAAAGTGAAAACTGAAAGATTTCAAACAAGAGGGTTCCTCCACCATTTTTTTTCTCAATAAGAAAAATGGCTGATATGTGATATTGAAATATTACTATTGGAACGTGACAAGCACTCCAACCCATCTTAGTGAAACTAACAATGAATTGACTTTATCGTTGGAAAGCAATAATTAGTTGAGTTGGTTTAATAAAATTAAACATTTCAAAAATACCAAAATTATGTTTCAAAAATGTCAAAATGATTTTTTTAAAAGGTTCCATAATGGAAGCCTTCTTCTCATTAATAGAGGGCATTGTTTGTCTACATGTTACATGGCTAGAAAGTGACATCAAACACTCACTAGTGAATATTTATGCCAATAGAGATGACAAATTGTGCATTTTTCTACATGAACATACTAGAAACCTTCCTAATCATGGTGCCATACACATTCATAAACATGGTAAAGGAAAAGATTCACATCACAAAACAAAGATTTTACCTTGTGAGCTTGAATTAAGGAAGCTTTCTTTGTGAGTAGAAAGAATTCCAACATCCTCTCAAAATAGCCAACAATTCCCTTTTTTGTAAGCATGTCACTTTTCGATATTTTTTGGCTTGAAAGATTTGTGCTACTCAAAACAAGGCTTTGTATACTAGTAATGGTCTTTACACTTAATTTTGGTTACTTACATGTCCAACATTGTTGTGCCGCTACATGCAGTCACAGTGCAAAAGACTCTAGAGTGCCGCTTTCTTATTGATCTAGAGAGCCAATGCCATATTAGTAATTAATGTCAGTGTCCATAGTATGGATGATCCAAAAATATTATATTTTTGGACAAGTTTAGCCAAATTTTGATATTTTAGATATTATCTCTTGCAAAAATCCAAGAATTGTAGACAACTTCTAGAATAGGATGACATGTAAAAGAAAGTAGGTAGCTTTCAGCCATTTTGAGAGGATTTTATGTAAAAATAAGGATTTGCGAAATCGTACGATACGCGATCACTATTTTCAAGCAGTAAAAAATACTCCAAACTGGGAAATGAAGGAGTGATCTAGCAAAATTCTGGACAGGTGTCTTGGTAGTTTACCCCCCGTTTTGGAGCCAATGGAAATATCAGATTGGTAGTCCGAGCAGCATAGAGGAAGGTATTGTTTTATGTATGCTTTTTTCTACAAGAGATTTGTCTTCTCATAATGCAGAAATGAACTGACAAGCTTCAACGCTGTGAGTATTCCTCTACATCTTCTATTTCTTTCAACCCCTTCTCTTCCATCTACTCCTCTCCTGGAATCTCCCTTCACCCTGCTATCTCTTACCCTCGTGGTAGAATTTCGACCCCAAACACTCTGACAGTGGTGAACCCGACATGAAAGTTGGAAGTAGGTGTGTAAAGATGGGGGATTCCACAGATTCAAGTGGTGGTGATGCTTTACAACAAATGATTGCTTTGTTGCAACAACAACAGTAATTGTTGTTACAATAGCAAATGAAAACTCAATAGAAAGTTTAAAAAATTGATTCCTTAGCCGTAAATGCATTGCAAGCCACGATAAGAATTGAAGCAATTTAAGGGTCAAAATATTTTGGCCTTCATCCGGTTGTATGAAGAAAAGATGTTGTTTCATGGGGTACCGCAATATGCATGGAATCAGTATTTCTCCCATTTGGCCATGCATGCATTGCACGATTGGATTGATGAGTTACATAGAAGAGATACTAATTGGGTAGCTTTTAAGAAATCTTTGAGAGAAGAATTTTTCTTGGAAGATGCAAGATTGGTAACTAAAAAGATATTTACATATTGGATTGAAAAGCCCAATAAAGGGTTGACTGCTACAGTTTTGGTATGTGAATTTGAAAGTTGATATGTGCAGTTGGATGTCGATGAGTAGCAATCATTGGAGAGTCAGAAAATTGATTTGCTTCTGAAGGCTATAGATCTTGTCTTGCAAGAGAAGTTGACTGATTGTTTAGAAGATACCTCTTTTGAAATGGGGTTGAAATCAGATTGTTTAGAAGATACCTCTTTTGAAATGGGCTAATATAACTGAGGCAATGCATATGTTGGTAAAGAGAGAGCAGATGAAATTAAGATGGGGTACAAACACCACACTTGCCAGTGCTCAGAAGGGAGTTGAAATTGCAGCCAAGGCACCTATAGCTATGGCGGAACAACTAGCTATACATGTTGGTCTGGCTCTTAAAGGTGATACTATGGATGAATTAATCAAAGGTATGCATGATTTGAGGCTGAATTTGACAACAATCAATGAAAAGGTTGAAATTTTGGATGTCAAGGTAGAAGAGAAGGATCAAGCAACAACCCAAAGGCCATATAGAGAAGGATACAAGAGGAGATGCATTGGTGTGATAGTTTACAACATGAAAAGCAAGGATATACAACCGTGAAGCAGAAGCAAAAAGGCCAGTCTTTTGGAAATATGGTAAAATACATGCAACAGAAACTAGTCTTCCTATAGAGCCAAATTTTGGAAATGGTGGCATGCAAAAGAGGTTGGAAGATATGGCTGCAAGGATAGCATTTGTTGCCATAGATGCAGCCACATATGGGTTGAGAATTGAAAGGGCTGATAAAGCTCGTAAAGGAGGCATGGTTGAAGAAAAATCTCACATTTGGATGCAAGCATTAGATTGCATGGAAAAGGGCAAGACAACAAAGTCTGAATATGCTTTTGGCTGAGATTCATAATCAAGAAGCTCTTATGAAAGAAAAGAGAAAAAGAGATGAGGACACTACTGGTCCTTCCTCTTCACGCCCATCTAAGCACATAACACAAAGTAAAATGGAGCAGCAAAAAGAGGCTAAAAAAGCTCTACCTCAGCATGTTATGGAGGATGCATCTCAAGAGAAGAAACAAGAAGGAAAGAAAAGGGGCAAGTAGCTCAGTTACAGGTTACAATCGGATCTTGAGATTGCCCCAAACCTTAAAAAGGTCTTGGAAGATCGCATACTTGGCAGTAGAGTGGAATTCACACTTGGAGAAGTTCTTGGAATCGCAAAGCATTAATTTCATGATGCAATCATTGATATGCTAAAATGAAAAAGACAGTTTGATGGCACATGAAGAAGAAGATGCTCATTTTATTCCAAGCAATCATTATTCAAGAACACATTGGGCTCATGCTACAACAAAGACAATTGTTAAAGTGGGAGAAAGAGAGATGCCTGCATAGATCTCTTGGATCGTGGTTCTGAAATCAATGTTATGGCACACGGCTTGTATGAGAATGGAGGTTGGCCTATTGATGTAGATCCGGGATGGCACATGCAGGCAGCAAACAATTCATCAAGGTATCTTTATGTAGCTTGTTCTAATGTACCCATGACTATTGGAGATGTTAGGGATGAATATCATTTTTTAATGTAGGATTCATGTAGTTATCGAGTGATTTTGGGGCAGCCCTATATTTTGGAATCAAGGCTAGAAACAAAAGCCTTGGATGATGGTTCTTCATATGCTCAGGTTCGAAGTAAAGACAATACAAATGTGGTACAGCTTCTCATTGTTTGTGTGAATCATCCCCGCAATCGGGATAGGCTACGGGATAATCATATGCCACTTAATGCATGAGATTTTAAGGGTTTTTAGACAGCACTGCTATAATTATGCCTCCAAGAAAGGAGGAAACTATGTTTGTGTCTAGATTGCGTGAATGGACAGCATGTAGTCTTGGCAGTTTTAAGAATATTTTAGCCATGTGCAGGGCTGAAAATAGATATGTAGGATGGGCTCAAAAAGAGTTTAAGACATATGGTTTGATGGCTGAAAATAAAGATATTTCAGGGTTGTTTTCGGGGCTGGTTGATATTGATATAGTGTCTGAAATTTCTACAGCAATTAATGCTGAAAATAGGATACAAAAAGAGATTATTTATGTTGACACTGTAGAGATGTATGATTTCATTTAAGAGTTTGTTGAGGATGAATATAAGAATATGGAAGAAGAAGTGGTAGAAGATGAAGACATTGACATGGCAAAGGATACTTCTTCTAACACTGTAGATCCATAAGACTTTGGCACATGTCGCAGGTTAGGAGGGGGTGGATGTCGTGCCGCTACATGCACTCATAGTGATAAAAACTCTAGACTGTGGATTTCTTATTGATCTAGAGATCCAATTCCATATTAGTAATTAATGTCAATGTCTGTAGTATGGATGGTCCAAAAATATTAGATTTTTGAACAAGTTTAGCCAAATTTTGATATTTTAGATATTATCACTTATAAAAATCCAAGAATTGTAGACAACTTCTAGAGTAGGATGACATGTAAAATAAAGTAGGTAGCTTTTAGCCATTTTGAAAGAATTTTATGTAAAAAAAAGGATTGGCAAAATCGCGCAATGCACGATCACTGTTTTCATGCAGTGAAGAGCACTCCGAACTAGGAGATGAAGAAGGAGTGATGTGGTAGAATTCTAGCCAAGTGTCCTAGTATTTTACCCCTCTTTCAAAGCCAATGGAAGCATCAGATTGGTGGTGTAAGCAACATAGAGGAAGGTATTGTTTTATGTATATTTTTGTCTACAAGAGATTTGTCTTCTCATAATGCAAAAATAAACTGATAGGCTTCAACTCTATGAGTATTCCTTTAGGTCTCCTATTTCTTTCAACCCCCTCTCTTCTGTCTACTCCTCTCCTGGAATCTCCTTCACCCTGTTGTCTCTTACCCTCTGGTAGGATTTTGACCCCAAATGCTTTGATAGTATATGAATTAGTACTTTACACTATATCATAGACTAACTTACTCTTTAACAGGTCATATAAATCATTGAGTAAGTCATCCCACAGTTACACATGAAGGTTTTGTAACATTGAAGAATCTATTTGTTTTCACACTTTTGATAATAGTGTCCCTACATTGTTCTTTCATAGTATCCATTTTTTGCGTTATCAATGATGACAAAGAAACAAATGAAAAGTAAACATTTTGAAAGAGATGTTTATTTTTTATAACCTATCTAAAATTTGTAAAACCTTTAGGCTCTTGGGATTTGTTCATGCACATTTTACATTTCTCATACATTATCTTCATCATAATTCCTCGGGTGTATTATAAATGGGGATTCTATTTAACATGAATCAAGGGAGATTTGGACTCACTTTTGGGCCTTGTAAGAATTTTCATGTCATCATCCTATTAAATGAAGGGGCTCACTCATAAATATCATGGGTATCTAATAGGATAGGTTATACACGTGTATTGAAAGAATGTCCACTCTTCTCTCTGGCATTATGACCTATTAAACAAATGTAAGAAAATGATCATTTTAGATTGCAAGCATGCTTTTTAATATCCACTAATCATTAGACACATGTTGGTCTTACAAATTGACTATGGTCTTTACAAACTGTAATATTATCATATAACTATCATATCATTTGAAAAAGAAATATTCACCACAAAAATTTACATTCATGAGAGTTTCCTGGTTGTTTTTTATCTTCTCATACACCTATATATTGTGTCATCTAAGTATTTCAATACCAACAAAAAATAATTGATTCAACAAAACAAGATGTGATAGCACAAAAGTGTAAATTTAGCTATAAGTAGATATAGAGCATATAAAATGGAGTCGAGAGATGATTGCTACAAGAATTGGCACTTTAGTACACCAATTTATATTAGCATATATATTTATGTCAACCAACTAATTAATAGGTATCGGGACCAAAAATGATTTTGACACACTAGTTGTAGCGCTCTAGCCGTTGGGCCTCCTGTACTCACCCAAACAACACGGTGACATCGAGGCCAATAGCGTATAGACACTATGAACTAATTTATTAAAAGAATGCCTTTGTAGATATAATCTCTAGATTGCAGTCCAACGTGATACCCTTCCCGACTCCAAGTAGAGGGAGTACCAAACATATAGGTGGCTAGCGCCTCGTAATACAAAAAAAGAAACAACTCCCCAACTTATCACTGTGGCCCCACTACGACTGTCCTACACCCCAAGGATTGGCCCTAGGATGCACTGTCTCAATATATAACACATATGCACAAAGTCCACTCTTCACAATATTTATTCTAGGAGATAGTATATTCCTCACCAAATCAGTCTCCCAAGGAAATGATTGTACTAAACCTATAGCATAGAGAGCCTCACACTCATCGTGGATCAATAGTTTGAAACCAAGTGCTATGCATCCAAGAGATGGCTCTCTTTATACCATGTCGATGAAATACAATGTAAAGTGGATGAGTTTGAGTGCACAAACATTTTACTTAAACAAAATCAGCATTGTAAATGTGTTCAAATATTCTTTCCCTGATTTTCTTTCACTAAAAGCAACTTTGCTGCAATGATAAGGCAGTACTACCGGACTACTCCATGTCACTGTACCTCTTAATACTTAAAATAAGATTGAACCCTATATAAAAAGTGCAGCAAAAAAATCAAAATTTGAACCATATTTAGCACATAACTCCCTTGCTTCCTACCATTTAGGGTTTTGCTTACGATGGGTAGGTTAAGAGGTGTTTTCATGTATATTTTTTCACTATGTAAGTAATAAATATGCACTAAGACATAAAAATGGAGAAAACCTGAAGTAGATCCTCATGCCTATGTTCATTATAAATATAGCCCTAATTTTTCATAATTTTCCACGCAAGATATCTAATTTTCTCTTAATTAAATCTCAATTTTCCTCTATTTTTCACAATTATTCGTAATTAAAATTCTTTTTTTTTTAATTTTCTAATGTGAAACACTTTAGAATATTGAGGTTCATTATTAGTTTTCATTTTTCTCCATGGAAACACAATTTATCATGATGGAACTCTTAAAAGTAGCGATTTAGCAAAAAAATACATTTTTGCGTGTTTCGCATGTTTTGAATAATGGGTATAGACCATTAAGACCGAATGTTCATGCTAATATTTATGATAGGATGAATCATTTTCACACACTAGAAATCAATTTCAACCATAGGAAACCAATATGCATCATAAAACCAAAAGGAAGCCCACTTACTCATAAAAATGCATATGCATGCCTCGTAATTCAAAAATGAAAAGCCATTAGTGCTCATTTACAGCCGTTGACACTTCTTTGGCACTTTCTTGATCTATCCATGGTATTCTGAAGCAAATCGGCACCCATTCTCCCTCATTCTCTCAACCCATATGAACAACCTTTATGACAAGAGAGAAAGATGATAGAGAAAGACTAAATTTGATCTTATTGAGTACTACATCATTTCTCCTAAGAATCAAAGCAATGAAGAGCATAAAAATGATGTATCTTAGGCCCAAGAGCAAGAAGAGAATCATCACCGGTATGAAATTGCAATTTTTGGGGGACGGAGGTGCAAAAAAAAGTTCCCCCCTATGGCATTTCATATTTCATGTTTTTTCTTATTTTAATCAAGTTTTATACTAAACCACCAAATAACTAGTTTATTTTGACACTTTCACACTTGACTCGAAGTGGTTCTAGCTCGATTGAGGGAGCAAACGATCTTATAATTTTGATCTCACTAAATGGGCAGCTTTTTGGTATCGAAATCTATCACCTTGGTCTCTATCACATGCTTTCCAACTTCCGGATCTAATAGCTGCTTCATAATGTCAAATCTTGCAACCATTAAATGGGGGGTCAAAGGGACTCCGATTGACAAATGAATTCTTGCATTGGATTCCTAGCATTGAAATGCATCTAGGAAAACTCTAGCTCTTTCATCTACAACTATCTCATTTTCCATGAAATTTTACTTTTTTAAGGCTCTCCAGCTAATTTTGCACTTTAAAATCGGCTTTCAAAATCCACTCTCAGTGGCCATCATAGGATAGGGTGACTGAGCCCGTTGAATCCATGAACTAATGTACACATAAATGAATCATCAAGAGCATCAAAGTGCTTTAAATAAAGTAAACAAAAAAACACAAAACAACTCTTATCCTACCCGCGTGACCAAATCAAGGCATGAAGATCCATGAGGGATATGCCAAGCATAATTTGATAGAGATCCAGAGCTAGTTAGTAACCAACTACTCCAACATAGACTAGCTAAAAAGAACTATTGAAGAAGCTATCCTAAGTGGTGGTCTGATCCACCTACCTGACTAAGGACAATTGGGCTAGAAACTCCTACTAGGCGAGGACTCATATAGCCTAGTCTTTTATTTTAAGATATTTTTCATTTGTCACTTTTTTATACTTCAAGACTTGATACTTGGATGTATAAAAAGGAGGGAGCTTAGTGTATTGTGACCCAAGGAGAGCAGGGCATCTGCCTTAGGTCCGACCTCAGCACCCAAGAGCCTACCAAGATCTTGAGGTGACACCAAATCCTTTTTCCCATGCTCACTTTTATTTCTGCTCCAACCTCCTTATTTATCTTTCTTTCTGGCTAAATATCACCCGTCGGGAAACAAGACATGACTCGTTCCGAGGAACCTACCAGGCCTTTACAAGGCAATAATCATGTGCTCTTGAAATTTTCTTTCTTGATTTTCTTATTTCAAGGATAGAAACCCTTTTTACACACCTCTATATGTTATATATTTCAAATATATTCATTGTTTCTTCTCATTCTTTTATCTTGCAAGCTTTACTATCTGCCTCATAGTTAATAGGGATCCCTAGAAATAGCTACCTAGCACACTAGCAAGACATGGTCACTAATAAGGACTGCCTCATAGTTAATAGGGATTCCTAGAAATAGCTCCCTAGCATGCTAGCAAGACATGGTCACTAATAAGGACTACCTCAAAAAAGATATTTAAATGCCTAAAAATACATTTACAGAAGGTAGACAACTGTTCAAACCTCCTTCGAATATACCAAACCAAACCCTAGGACTTGAGCCTTGACTTGACAATCCCCAAAAGAAGAAAATTCTCCACAAATACATATACATTTAGATTAAGGATTAAAAGCTCAAAAAGGAAGAATAACACTTAGACTAGGCCACAAGAAGCTTTTGCACACCAAGAGACTCCCTCTGGGCACTTCTTGAGAGACATGTCTAGTGCAACACTAAAATAGAAAACCATCAAATGCACCCATACCAAATAGACACATGGCCCTCTTGGCCTAACAAAATAAAGCATTTTACTACAAAAGGAGTGGACCTCTTGATCTAAATAAATAGATCATTTCTTGCTAAAAGAAATGACCCTCTTGACCTTATGAAATATAACCATATAGCACACCATTCAACAACCTACTACTAAAAGCAAACCCTTGGTCCCCACATAGACTCTATTGAAGCACAAAACTAGATCAAGGGATGGGCCGCTCAAGCCCTACACTAAATGCATCAAATTATTAGCTAGTCTTCATACATAAATGGCAAACTATGGTGATGAATATGTCATTGAATGATCTGATGTGTCATTGAAAGAATAAGAGGATGGTCAATTGCTACCTCGCTCATCACCCATACTAACCATCGGTGACGATAACAAGACAGGTCAGCAATAGCCCTCACAATAGTCTTGGGCTAATAAGATTAGAAATTTATAATAACCCCTTAAGACCATAGTTGAGAAATGTGTCTTCAACAAAGACATAATTTGCCAAGAAATCCGCAAAGTGGTTCCACTAATGAGGAACTAGCTGATAAGTCATTGTCTCAAAAATCTTAAGTATATCCAAGAGCCTGCATGATGTTACATCTCCAAAATGCAATTCCTCATACTATAGGTCCCATTCAATTGTTTGATCACTCGCTGTGAGTTTTCTTTCACCAATAAATGGTGAATAACATCGTGTTGGGCTATATTCAACTCCATGATTAAGGCCTTGTATTATGCTATATTATTAGTAAAAGTAGTGCCTAAATAAACTTCCATTTTCATAACAACTCTACATCGGGGGATATTTAATAACCATATCCACACTCACATGCTTAGTGGGCCCTCATGAATCTCTGTCAATACAAAGTATAGAGCCATTCTACATTGATAGGCCACACCATAATGATCAGCCTACTTGTACTTATAGTAGTCAAAGTCAAGCCAAGAGAGAGGATGTATAACAAGTATAATCCTTCCTTTCTCACTAAACTCAATAGGGATACTAATAAGCATTTAGTGGGCCCGTCTGACTAGCCATAGGCATAGTCATACTATTGGGAGGAGCTAGTAATATAGGCAAATTTGGCATGATACTCCCTTTGCCATTCGCATTGGACATGGGGTCCCCTTGACTCCCATTGGTTAGTGCCAAATTATTACCATTCCAATTTACCCTTGCTGTGTAAGCCACTTGCAAGTGCGACTCTACTCCTGGTTGGGTAATAGCAGTGTCAATGTCAGCTAAAGCAACACTACTAAGCTGCACTTGGATATTGAAATCTAATCCATGTAGGAAATATTGCAATTGTGTATCCAATGGAATGGAGATATAAGTATGAATATTGCGAAGAACTTGCTTTAGCTTCTTGGCATAGGCCTAAACATTCTCATTTGGCTCTTGGCATGTTACATTCAAAACACACAACCAATATTGTCCACCCCTCTCAAGAGAAAACTCTCTATGGAAGGCCGTGAAGAATTGGTTAGTGCTAGTTATGGTTCCGGCCTCTATACTGTGATACCATATTGCTGCCCTTCCTTTCAACATTATATTGAAGAAATTAGGTGTCCTTCGTCTTGGATTCGATAGTTGAACATGAGCATTTGAAACTCCTTAATATGGAGTTCTCCATCTTCTTATGCTAACCCATGGAAGATGGGCAAAGGTGCTCCTACTGCTAGTAAATCCAGTATCCCTACTGGAATTGCGATGGGTTGTGCCATGGCTACAACTAGATTGACAAAAGTTTGTGTAGGTAAAACTACACCCCCACTTGAAGTGGGCTGATTGATTGGAAGCGAAAGTACTAAGACTTCCACCACTCAAAGGACTACTTATGACACTTAGGTTATTAGAACCACTACCACTTATACGTAAGGGGCTACTCCTTTGAGGAGAATAATGCCTTAAAATCTCCAACCACCATCTAGTCCTCTCAGCACATTCCGCTTTTTGTATTTCGGCTTGACGGTTCTTGTCAGAGGATATACTCGGACGAGTTTATATTCGCCCCCTGATCGAATCGAGTATTCAGGCCAACTTGGCATTTGGTTCACTTGACTCGACCCTTGACCATGCTGCCACTTGGCTCTCCAACAAACACATTTGGACTGGCGAAATCAAACATTCGACCCTTTCGCATTCAGACGAGCTAAATTGGACATTCAGCCCCTGCAATTTAGACCTGTTGGACCGAATTTTGGTTTTTTTTTAATTTTTGACTTGAAGACCTTGACTCACCAAGACCACTGCTGTGCAAACCCCCGAAGGCCATACAAATGCTTAAAGCACCTTTCTGGCACAAGACATAGATAAATCAATGAAACACGGACTTAGAAGTGACTCTAGCCGCAACTCTAGCCAACCAACTAGCACTCGAAGCAACTAAACAACACTAGACTGAGTCATAGATCCCCAACGAATCTCAATCAAGCTGAACAACACAACACAGACCCTAGGACCAGTGAGAACAACCAGAGATTGAACTTATAGCCTATTAGGCCAAATCTGTAAACATGAGTGCGAGAGCTATGCACTCACTGTACCTTTGCACTCATACTATTTTCTAGCACTTGAAGTACACCTGATAAAAGCTAAAAGTTTGATTGAGCACACTACACCAGAAGAGAGTACACACATACACATCGAGTAACTGTAAATTGAGGATTGTTCATAATTAATAAGGAACACACTGAAACATAACCATAAAACAAACCCACCAATAGGAGAAAACCTGGAGACATAGTTGGGAGATCAAAACCCCAAGTGTAGGACCAAGCGGAAGACGCAACAGAGAAGCCAAAAAGGATAGATACCATTGGAGGAGTGAATCTACCCAATCTAATCAATCTCATCAATAACTTGGTGGAAGAGAGATGGCTAACATTGCAGAGACAAGAACTAACCAGAAATGGGACAAAGAGCTCAACCTAGGCAATTTTGCAGCAGAGATCTAGTGGCTAGCGATTACGATCTACAAGCCGGATAGACCACAACGGTAGGACATCCGAGGATGTCATAGCAGACCTAGAAGAGAAGGGGAGACTAGCATAGGAAGCCTTGTAGAGCCTAGTGACCTATAATCACGAACATCAAGCCAAGAGCTTATGGCTGGCAAAGCATGGAAGTGCATGAAATTTAGCAAGTGCTAGTGCTAGCAAACAGGAATAGAACAAGCCTCGATACCGAGAGTGAAAGGGCGTTGGAAGGATATCTTACACTGAGTGAGCTTCTCATTAAGTGACCGCTAGACAACACTTCCGCCAAGCGAAGAGCCACTGTAATGGCTACCTCATTGCTTGCATGATTAGGAGTTACCCGATGTAACGTGTCCACCTGTTATCTTTAGGACACGTCTTAGTAGTCCATTGGAAAGGATGTCTAGAAAGCTCCACCCGGCACTCCAGTGGAATGTCATGGGATTTGTGATCTAGGATTTTCCGCATCTGCCACGTAGCGGAAGTACTCTAGCCGTTCCCACTTAGGACCGACCTGAATCAGGGTTTTCCCTAATGGTCATTTCCTAAACGACAACTAGCGTCGAACCCCAAGCAAACTACTTTACGCAGAAATGCCAGGTCCGAAGCGGATTCACGCTGCACTTGGTTCAAGAAGAATGGGCATTTCCTAAACGACAACTAGCGTCGAACCCCAAGCGAACTACTTTACGCAAAAACGCCAGGTCCGAAGCAGATTCACGTTGCACTTGGTTCAAGGATAATGGGAAACGAGAGGGACGCGAAGCTCAACCTCTCTACCATAAGGCCTAGTCCCATTTCATTCCCCTAAAATAGCGTAAATCGGGATTATTATAACTTAAACTCTAGGTCAGCGCCCTTATTGTTCGTGTCCTTCGAAACGATCTTCTTGCTGTCATTTATGATTGAGAAAAGTTCCCGGGCAACCGGGACCACCCATTCGTAGGACGGACCCATGGCCACATCCACCCCACTTTCCTCAGGTTGTTTTAGTTATCTAATTACCTACCACATTTAGTTGGACATGCATTAAATAGCTTCCTTAATTAGTCTGTTAGGCACCGGTTCTTTCATATAATCATAGCACTTGACATAGAAAAAAATGTCAAACAAGTTCCTTTTCAACAGCTTTATCATATTTAACTTTGGAATACATTTATAAAGTCCAGCCCATAGGCTTATCCATAATCCGCCCGAAGGCTATCCAGCAATCCACAGGGATTACTAATCCAAGATTCCACCCGTAGAGTAGTATGCGGGCCTCAAGATCCAATCCTGAGTCACGTTGGCCTCTTGTGCAGGGCCCGGAAGGCGAGGGATTTACGGCCAGAGCCCCCCCCTGGCACCTTAGAGTCCTCCTGCTCCAAGTAGTGCTCAACGGAGAGACCTCTCGCGGCGGGTTTGGTCCACCTTCTCGGCGCGGTTAACAACCCCCTTGGTTAGGGTCAGGATGGCAGTCGGGGGTAATTGAGACTGCCTCTCCCTTCAGGCCTTCAACTTGAAGCATTAGATATCTTTTCATCCTTTAATTCCTTGAGCAAACAAAGCAAAAAGTGTTCTATACAACTGTTACAAGCACAATCATTTCCAGTGGTCATTATTTGGCCAACTGCTAAGGAGTGAATCCTTCTTTCCGAATGCATCTAGCACTCGATCCAGGATCAATTGCGACTTGGCAAGATCCCCAAGGGTTTGTTTGTTAACCCTTATATCCTTGGGTTATGGCCGTACCCTATTAACCCAAGTTAACCAATACCTTAAGTTTTATTAGTAGTAAATATGTTATTCCAATTTACTAATTGGTCTTTTGCTTCCAAGCAATTATCTAATTCCCTTATCTTGGTCACTTTTCCCAAGAAATGTGCTATGTCGGGATGACTACTCATCCTCTTGCAAAAAAAATTGCGCAATAATCTACCAATCTCATTCTGAGGAATTGGCCATTCCCTTGTGATAAAATCACAAGATCATGCGACTCTGCAACTTGTTGCACAAGCGTCGCATCAAAACCATGGGACTATTTTACCCATCGAAGGGTGTCTTCTAATCACAAAATCATGATTAGATAGGAAATAGGGTTAGTGTGTCTTCATAATAATCCGCTCCTGATTGCACTAAGCCGACATTTCGGTCCTAGGGTTCCAAATTCAAACCGAGTTTCATCTTTTTAGTGAGCGATCCTTAGGGTAGAAACCCTAGATCGTCTCTCGTAAGTATGTCCTATTGTCCCTACATTCCGTGAATGTGGGCAAGTCTTTAGGATATAAGAATTTCAGCTTTGGCAATAAGAGCAATCAGGTCACGTCCTCAACATGCTAAATCCTAGTTAGCACTTGGGATATGTTGCATCGATTTAATCATTCCTAAACGAGTCCCTCGCGGTTTAGGTGTTTAGGTTAAACCAATTTACTTGTCTATTCTTGAAGATATTTACGATACCATTTTCGTAACCACATGATTCATTGCCTATGTATCAGTACATTTACAAACCCTAACTTTTCTGGTTAAGATCAAAGCATATGTTAAGTTATGGCATAATTCCAATTGATCCTTTTGTAACATGCATTCAAGATTCATGCTACTAAACTTTAGGGTTTTATGTGAACCATGCAGCTTTTTCTAACTTATTTTCTAAATGAGATATTTGTACGCTGAATGAGCATTACACGACCTCTCGTAACTATTTACGTAGTTGATTTTTAAGCCAATTGACTAGAGTTTAATCTACTTCATGCAGCTCAAGAACCATTTCCATGCCTTGCAAATTCCTACGGATTATTAGCAACTTTCTCTAACGAATCATTGCGAAGAAGAGATGTCTAATAATGCGACATACGATTTATACTTTCCATGCATAATCGAAGTGTACAACAATAAACTCGACTTTGTAAACATGATCATTAGTTGATCTGATTTCGTTACTTTGCAATGCCAAAAAAAACCACTTGCTAGTAATGCATAAAGATCTTATGCTCTTTCTTTCATTCGTTTATTTAAAAAATACAAATGACCGATTCTTTGATCATAAGCTATTTCCTTTAATTTAGCCAAAGTATTTCAATCGAGAAAGTGCATCCTAATTTTCGTAAATGATCCATGCACAATTGAAATATTACGACGTAAATCAAAAATGAGGAAGAAAACCTGGACTTGCGGTGAAATATCCACATGGATGTTAGGAGATGATCCTCCTGCGGTTGAGCCTTGTGCCTTTTTAGGAGCCATCAAGACCTTGACCTTCTTGCCTTGGCCACAGACTTATGTTCTTGGCTCATCTCCTTCGCACGTGAAACTCCCTTTGTGATTTGGCTTCCTTGACCGATTGCACAGGCTTTTGGAATCGGGCTTTAGAAGGCTTTATAGGCTTCCTCCTCGAAGTAGGGATAATGGTTTTTAAAGGCTTGAGTGGGAAGGGTTTTTTAAAAGAAAAGAATGGGCTATGGTGGGATTTTAAAAGAAAAGAACGGGCTATGGTGGGATTTTAAAAGAAAAGAACGGGCTATGGTGGGATTTTAAAAGAAAGAACAGGCTATGGTGGGATTTTAAAAGGGAATGCAAGGGGGAAAATGGTGCTTAAAATTTTCTTGGGAAGGGCTTAAGAAAAACCACAGAAGGGGGTTTAAACGGACCACGGAAAAGGAACTTAAATGGACCATGGGGAATGGGTTTGTGGAGATGCTAAAGGAAGAGTTTTTGAAAAGAAAACCCGGCTATTGTGTCTAAGGGGGAAAAAGATGCTTAAAACTCGGGGTTAAAACGAACTTTAAAGGGGAATTTCACTAGGAAAGGGTTTAGGTGGAACCCCCAGAAATGGGAGCTTAAATCTCGAGGAGGGGGGTTATAAAACCCACTTGGAAGGCTTATGGAAGCCCACAAGAAGGGGGGCTTCCTAAGGGCCTTTAGAAGCTTCTGGGAAGCTTCTGTGGGCCGTGAACTCTACACGTGGAGGAAGAAGACGATTTGACGATGCTTGTTGGTAGCCAGTTTTGTCCCTCTCCCTTCATGGTGGTCTTCAACCTGTCACGACGACTTCAGATGTTGGCAACGGTGCAGCAGATCAAAGCCCTTTGGCTCCTCACTTCCACGGCCTGGCGCAGTCGACGGTCAAAGGGAGAGAGAGGCGGCGCTTTGCCTAGCAACGACGGCTTTATGCAACACCTCCTCCCTCCTCAGCCATACATCACTCTCTCCTTTCTCACGTCAATACACGACTCTCTCCTTTCCCTCGTCCCGGCGGCGTTTTTTGCCCCCCATTACTCCCTTCCCACAGGGTTCTTATAGGTAAAGGGAGGGGGACCTCCCTCCCCCACGAGGCCTAGTGCATGACCACATTCCTTCCACGAGCTCCAGCAAGGAGCTTAGTCATCCGTGCCATACCCCTCTCCTCCAACACGGCCTTTGGCTAGAGGTAGAAGGGATAATTACAAAAAAAAATTCCATAAAATATGTCCTTATCCTTTTGACCTCCTCCCAAGAGGAGGTTCATATGAGGATATTCGGTTTATTTTTCTTTGGTCTTTGTATGCCAATGGAGATTGTACAATTGCACCATCCATATATTTAATGCTTGTATTCCCTTGCATGAGTATCACACGGGTTAGAAATGTTTTCAACGGAAATATTACACCCAAGGCTCCAAGATGTGAGAAATTAGAGTTGCAGCATTGGAATGTGTGCACAAGAGGAAGGAGAGAGCTCAAAGTACAAGAACAACATCTTGTTTACTAAGTTGCTTACAAGTACAACTTGGGTACACTCTCCCCAATACGATAGTGACCCACTGGCTATTTATATAGCCTCTGCCAAGCTAGGGTTAGGGTTTCCCCTACCCCTAAGGCTATTCACACCTATTTACCCTCATGCACCCTTGCTTACATTGGGTTCCTATGCCTATCTTCTAACACCCCCCTTTAATGCCATGGTCGCATTGGATTACAAGGCATGTAAGATGTCCCCCCCCTTTAAACAATCGAGATGACTTTATAAATCAGGCTACAAGAGTGTTTTTAGGTAGATGGTTTAAAGACTCAAAAAAGCCAATCTTCAGATGAATTAGAGGCATAACTAGTTCTTTGGGCACATCATGAGTGTTGGGGCATTTACTAGTGATATGCTCTGTCTTCTTGCATTTGTTACATTTCATTTTCTCCAGATACTTCTTTCAACAGTTGTATACAAGGTGTCCTTTTTTCTTATAGAAAGAACATCTAGTGAGAGCTGTATGTATCAATACTTGATCATGGGAAGTTGAAGATGTCTGACTATTGTTGCCTTCTTTGTGGTTCCTCTTTTCTTCATCAAAATAGGATTGGATGGTACTTGCCAATGTAGGATCTGGAATGTTGGTAAGAGTGGTTACAATAGTAGGAAACACCTGTTTTACAGCTTTTAGGAGAATAGCAATAGCATGTTCTTCATGTATTGGAGCTTGTATTGAGGCAAGTTGTGTCATAACTCCCTTCATGTGAGAGATGAATTTTCCCAAGTCTTCTTTTATGCATATGGGAAAACTCTTGACTTGATGGGATACATTGATGCTGACTGGCCTGGTTGCACATATGACAGGAGGTCAACCAGTGGCTATGCATTTGGATTGGGTAGTAGCATGATCAGTTGGCAGAGTAAGAAACAGCCTACAGTTGCATTGTCCAGTACGGAAGCAGAGTATCGTGGTGCGGACTTAGCGGCTTGTGAAGCTAAGTGGTTACAGAAGTTACTGAATGACTTGGGAGTACACTTGGACAGCAAAGTCAAGCTGTACTGTGACAATTTGAGCAGTGTTATGTTAGCAAGAAATCCTGTTTATCATGCAAGATCAAAACACATTGAGGTTCACTACCATTTCATCAGGGAAATGGTTTTAGCAGATCAGATTGACTTGGAGCATGTGAAGACTGAAGACCAGGTAGCAGACATCTTTACCAAATCACTTGGTAAAGATAAGTTCATTCACTTTAGACAGCTACTTGGAGTGATGCAGATGATTTGAGTTTTGTTTTTGAGCTTGAGGGGGAGTGTTAGAAATCAAGCTCAGAGTCAGTGTGTCTTCATCTATGACCGACATCTATGACAGCTAGTGTGTACAGCTATCTACATGTGACTACATTAAATAAGTCGAGTTAGTAGTCAGTCAGTGACCTGACTAGAGTTAGTCAGTCTAGTCTACATTTACACTAGGTCACTTTATCTTGTAGTGTGTGTGTGCTTTTCAGTTTAGTGTGTGGAAATGAAGGAATGAGCTTGAGAGCCTGAAGGCTCATGGATATGGAGTCTTTCTCTTTCTCTCTCTCTACTCTTTCAACAAATCTACTTACTTCATGCTCATATTCAACCCCAAACCGGTTTCCTCTTCAAATTGCAGCAATGCACTAGTGGTATCACCAAGAAACTGACGCTTCCTCTTAATTATGTCAATGATCTCATCATGAAATTCTCGCTTCTGGAAATGCCAAGCACCTCTCCCAAGGTGAATTCAACCCAATTGTTTAGGATCCATTCTTCAAGAACCTTCTTAAGATCTATGGCTATCTCAATGTCAAATTGCAACTTATATCCTAGCTGCTTGCCCTTCTTTTTGCCCTCTTGTTTGTTATTGTGGTTTTGCTCCTGACTGACCTCTTCCATAACATGGTCGGGAGGTGACTGATTTGTAGCTTTAGGCTGATCCACACTTCTTCTTGTCATTATTTTAGATGTCCCTGCATTATCTTCATCTCTTTTTGAGTTTTCCTCCACAAGTACATCCGTGTTTTGTACTTTTGCTAAATATGCATACACTGAATATGCATCTACAAGTGATTCCCAACCATTTATGCCATAAATGTCTTGCCCTGCATGAGACATTTCACTATCAATGACCTTTCTCTTTTCAGCTGCATGTAAAGCATGTGTCCATATTTTAGCCTTTGGGCCAACCATCACTTGGCCATGCATTCTATCCAACTATAGACCAAAAGTAGAAGCATGTACCACTACATAAGCATTTCGAACTACCAAGTCTTCCAACAATCTACATATCTCCCTTTCTGAAATTCAAAGAAAGAGGCAATCCCATTTCTTGTGCATGGATCTTACCATCTTTCCAAAAGATGAGCTATCATGCCAAGGGCTCTTGATGTGCAGCACAATCCTTTCTCTCATGCTGCAAACTGTCACAGCACATACATCTTTTTCTTCGCTTAGGGGCTGCTACCCATCCCCTTTTCTCTTGTCCTTATTCATCCAATTTTGCAACCTTCAATTGAAGATCCCGCATCCCTTTGACCAATTCATCTAAGAAATCTTCCCTAACAGAGGGAATAATAGCAGATATATCCATAGGGTTAGCCACAGAAGTAGGTGGCTTACTGGATACATCAACTATCTTGCATGTAACAGTGGGCAAGCTAGACATATGCAATCTTTCTCTTCTTCTATGCTTCTTCACAAGTGCAGTAACAGCTTCCTTGACATGTCTCCACTCTGTTTCCAGACCTGTCTCTATAGTCTGATCCTCCAGCAAATTATCAAGCTTCTCTTGAAGCTCAAGATTAGCTGCCTATAGAAACAATTCAATTTTTTGACTTGCAAGAGCTTTCTGTTCTGCAAGATCCAATTGCTCAAATCGACTTTCAAATTCTCTTAACAATTATGTAGCCACAAGACCCTTATTGGGTTGTAAAACCCACTCCTGAAAAGTCTTGCACGTAGTCAAACTAGTATCTTCAATATAAAATTCTTCCCTTAGTGTCTTCTTGAAGGCTACCCAGTCAGCATTCTACATGTATAATTCAGTAATCTGTGCTTTCAGTTCATGTACAGTAACATGTACAAAATATTGGCTCCATGCAGGTTGAGCCATCCCAAAGAATTCCATCTTCTGAGCATAGGTATGTACATATGCAGATGCATTCCTACATATGCAGATGCATTCCTGTCATTGAATAACTTCACCTCAAGCTCAACTGCTTGCAAAGCATTCATCACAACACTTTCTATTTGAGAAGAAGCTTGCATCTCATGTTGTTGTTGTTGTACCTGCATAAGCATATTCATATTTTGCACCAACTATTGTGTTCGAAGGTTCTCCCATCTTGTCTTTCCTTCTTTTGACGACCTTTCATGTCGGGTTCACCAATGTCGGAGGGGTTTTTATCGATTAAAGGTCGAATCCATCTAGGATCAGAGGTAGAAGGAAGTAGAGATAGGAGATGGAAGAGAATATAAAGAATACACAAGAGGTAAATACAATAATGACAAAGAACAATGAATCAAATCAATATGTATTGACAGAACTTGAAATCCTTTGTCTGGCACTACTCAAAAGCACTCTCCACGGATTCTCCTAGATCTCCCTCATAGAACAAAAATATGGATAGAAAATAACAACTCCTTCTCTTTGCTCGAAGCCCAAATCTGATGGCTCTGTTGGCTCTAGAAGGGGGGTAAAACTGCAGGACACCTGCTCACAGATCTCCCAAATTACTCATTCTTCTTCTTTTAGTTCAAACTACAGTTTTCAGCCTGTCAACAGTGATTGCGACGTACACGATTTTTTCAATCTGTCTTTTTTATGAAAATCCTATAACTGGCTGAAAAAGAAACTTGCGTATTTTTCTAACTTTTTCAGATTTTTACAATAAATAATATCAAAGATAGGCTAAAATCATCCAAAAATCTAGTATTTTTGGAAAATCCATGCAACTCACACTAGTACTAATGACTAAGATCACATTGACTCTCTAGACCAATAAAGAAGTCGGATGATGATGCATTCCATGCTTTTTCACACTGTGTCTGCATAGCATCACGACACGGGGTCTGCTAACTTATTCTTAGGAACCTACCGAGCCTCTACAAGGTGATAAGCAACTACCTTTACGAAATTTCTTCATTTTTCCTTTTTTTTTAATTGAGGGGTTAGAACCCCTTTGTACACACCTCTATAAATCTTATTTTTAGATAGCTACAGAACTTTCTCTTCTTTTGATATGTTGTCAAGCTTCTCTAACTGCCTCCCACAAACAAGGACTCCTAGGACAACTACCTAGTAAGTAGGCAGGACAAGGTCACAAGGACTACCCCCTCTAACACTGGTTTTTAACACTGAACAACATCCTAATAGGAGGTAGACAACTGCTCAAATGTCCCCTAGATATACCTAACCAATGTTGAGATATCGAGCTCCACTCATGATACGCTAGGGTGACCGTTGTGTATTTATGTCACCGACTTGTCAGTTTGCAGACGCGGTTGGTACACCGCCCATGAATAATAGCTACATGATAGCTATCCTTATCTACTCTAGTTCGTGGCTCAGTTAGTATGCCACCTTAGTTAGTTGAGTTTGGTTTGAGACCCATATATAGGGTTCTTCTATTTCTTTGTATGAGAGTCCTTTTTGGCTTACACAACTAAGAAGAGGAAAACAGTTTTCAGCCTCCACCCTTGTGTGTATTCTCCCATTGTGCAAGCAAGAAAGCTACAAGTGAGACTCCTTCCTTCTCTCCCACAATCTTGACATGGTATCAGAGCCTTGTTCGTGGTAAGGAGCTCAAGAAAGCAAGCCAAGCTCGCGGTGTTCTGGTAAGAGGAGCAGTGTTGCTTTCATTTTCTGTTTTGGGAGCAGATCTCTGCAGGTAGCACAGCCGGAAAGTACAGGAGTGCATTGTCTCAGGTTGAGACACCCTTCGCGGTGAAGTAAGAGGGCAGTATATGCTGCGGGCGAGGGCTTTAGCCCTCGGCGACCTTGTTTTTTTGATTTGAGGCCATTTCGGGGCCTGTTTTGGAGGCGGAAGTTTTCTGCACGCACTCAGGAAAAGGCCCAGTTTTATGCTGTGCGACCACTGTTCTACAAGTCGGTGAAAAGTTACCACAGAAATTGCATCGTATGCTTATGTGCAGAGACATTGGGAGTTACAGAATCATCCTTGGTTCCTGTTTATACAAAATCGTCACTAGGAAGTGACTGTGTGGTCAAATACCACTTTCGCCAGTTTTGCAGATTTTCCCTTGTGAGGGTGAAGGTGTGTTTTTTGCAGTGACAGAATTTTTTGCAGTGTTCTGTAATGGCGTCTGATTCTCTTTCACAGATTGTCACTGAAAAGCTTGACAAGAACAACTTCCAAGCATGGAAGTTTAGAATGACGAATTTCCTTATGGGAAAAGGATATTGGGAATTTGTTGCAGAAAATGAAGAAGAACCAGTTCTTCCTGATGTTCCCAATCAACAGCAAATGCAGGCATTTAAAGCATGGCATGAGAGAGCCAGGAAAGTTATGTATTGGCTGTCTATCAGCATTTCAGATTCTATGATTGTGCATATTCAGGATGCAAGTACGCCAAAGGAGGCATGGGATACTTTGTCAAAAATGTATAGCACAAATACGCAAGCTAGGAAAATGCAGCTCAAGCAAGAGTTGCATAATGTGCAAAGAGAAAATATGAGCATCAATGACTACCACATGAAGGTGAAGAAGATTGCAGATGCACTTGCTTCCATTGGGTCGCCAGTGGAAGATGATGATTTAGTTTCCGTGACCTTGAATGGTCTAGGAAAGGATTATGCACAGTTTCGGACATCCATTTCAGTTCGTGAAAGATTTCCTGATTTTGAGGAGTTGATTGGTCTTCTAATTTCTGAGGAGCAGAGAAATGGTGGTGCATCTTCTTCAGGAGGAACTTCAAAAGAAGCTGTCTTCTACTCAAATTCTGGAAGAGGTAGAGGCAGAGGTAGAGGAGGCCGATTTGGAGGCCGTGGTAGAAATCAGAATATACAGCAAACTCAAGAAAACCAGTCCTATGGAGGAGGACGTGGTAACTCTAGAGGTAGGGGGAGCCAAAGAGGTCGTGGTGGATGGCAAAGAGGCCAAAATGCAAACAGTAATGTTGAATGCTACTACTATGGTAAAATGGGTCATATGGCTAAAGACTGCTATAAAAAGCAGAATGACATCATGAATGGAAAACTGCAACAAGGGAATTATGCATCTTCTAGTAGACAGGGTGATGACAGAAATGAGCATTTGTTTATGGTGCAGCACATGAACAATTCTGTGACAAGTGCAGAAGAAAGCAACGATGTATGGTATGTTGACTCAGGTGCATCAAACCACATGACAGGTCACGCAGAATGGATGGAGGATGCAAGGAAAATGGAAAAACCAGGATTTGTGGAGACTGGTGATGATACTGCACATCCTATTGTGCAGATTGGAAAAATTCCCTTGTCTATGCAGGATGGGAAAAAGAAATACCTGTCCGATGTATTTCATGTCCCGAATATCACCAAGAATCTGGTTTCTGTTGGTCAAATGGTTGAGCAGGGCTTGCAGGTCAGATTTAATCCTCATGGATGCTTTGTTGAGGATATGAAAAATAAAGGTCGCTTGATAGCAAAAGGAAAGAATAAGGGCAGAATGTTTACGTTGGATGCAGACATGTCTGAATTGAGTGCAGCAATGTTTGCACATGGGACAGGTGTAGTTGCAGATATTGACATCTGGCATAAACGCATTGGTCATGTTAATGTACAGCGACTTAAATCAATGCAGGCCCAAAATATTGTTGCAGGATTGCCTAAATTCAAGGTTGCAGAAATGCATAAGGTATGTGAAGCCTGTCAGTTTGGAAAACAGGCAAGGAAACCATTTCCTAGACATGTTCAAGAAAGTAAGAAGTCATTGGAATTAATCCACTCTGATGTGTGGACTACTAAAGCTGCATCTCTTGGAGGCTGTCATTATTTTGTCACTTTTATTGATGACTATAGCAGAAAAGTTTGGGTGTATTTTATGAAAAAGAAAAGTGAAGTTTTTGGGCACTTCAAAACTCTTAAAGCTATGGTTGAAAAAGAAACATGCATGCAGATAAAATGCCTAAGGTCAGATGGAGGGGGAGAGTACCTCTCAAATGAGTTTGCAAGGTTCCTGCAGGAGCATGGCATAAAGCAGCAATATTCATGCAGTCATACCCCACAACAAAATGGAATTGCAGAAAGGAAAAACAGGTATATTGGAGAGGTATCTCGTGCCATGCTCAATGAAAAAGACTTGCCAGATTTTTATTGGGCTGAAGCAGTTGCTACAGCAGTCTACATAATGAACAGGACTCCCACTGCAGCAATACATGGAATGACTCCAGAGGAGAGGTATACTGGTAGGAAACCAGATATTTCTCATTTGAAAATTTTTAGTTGCGTTGCCTATGTACATGTGCCAGATGAGTTGAGATCCAAGTTGGATCCAAAAGCTGAGAAGTGCATCTTTATTGGTTACTCTCTGCAGCAAAAAGGGTATAGATGCTATAACCCTTCTACTCGTAAGTTTACAGTGAGCAGAGATGTTGTTTTTGATGAGATGAGTAGCTGGTATAAACCAGTAAATGTGATTGATGATGTAGATGCACAAAATGGTAATGCTGCACAGAATTCACAGCAGCAGTCACAAAATATTAGTGGACCTGGAGCGTCCTCTAGCAGTGGTTCACATTCTTCGCCATGGACAGGTAGATTGAGATCAGGAGAATCTTCTCAAAGCAATGCAGATAGTGGTATGCAGGTATCACGAAAAGGAAAAGAGAAGGTTGATCAGCCCATGTTTGATGTGAATGCAGGTCACTCTTATGTGGATGGTGAATCTAGTGGTTCAGAACAGAGCATTGATGATGAGTTGGGTATCCCCTCTATTGTTACACCTGGAGTAAGGAAGACCAGGGATGTTTTGAGAGCACCTGGGAGTGAACCTACTTTGCGCAGGTCTATGAGAGCTAGGTATCCTGTGGATAGGCTGAAATATGATGGATTTACAGGCATTCACTATGCATATATGGTCAAAGTGATACAGGAACCAGAACCCACTTCTTTTGAGCAAGCCATGGGAAAAGAAAAATGGGAGAAAGCCATGGATGAAGAAATGGATGCCTTGGAAGCAAATGCTACATGGGAGTTAGTACCTTTGCCTAAAGGTAAGAATGCAATTGGCTGTAAGTGGGTTTATAAGGTGAAGCACAATGCAAATGGTTCTGTGAACAGATACAAGACAAGATTAGTAGTCAAGGGGTATGCATAAACATATGGCATTGACTATGAAGAAACATTCAGTCTGGTTGCAAGGATGGAAACCGTAAGAGCAGTCATTGCTATGGCTGCATCAAAGGGATGGTCTTTACATCAGATGGATGTAAAGAATGCCTTCTTGCATGGTGATTTGCAAGAAGAGGTCTATATGGAGCAGCCACCAGGTTACGTGCATGCTGTTCATCCTGAGTTTGTTTGCAGGTTGAAGAAAGCCTTGTATGGCTTGAAGCAAGCACCTAGAGCATGGTCTGACAAGATAGGACAGTATCTTGTCACTATTGGCTTTCAGATTTCCAAGGCAGATTTCTCACTTTATGTGAGAAAAACAGAGAAAGGTATCATGCTACTTGTCATTTCTGTTGATGATTTGATTATGACAGGTGACAGTGATGAAGATATCCTTCATGTGAAAATGCTATTGAAGCAGAAGTTTGAGATGAAGGATTTGGGAGAGCTGCGTTATTTATTGGGCATTGAGGTGATTAGATCACCAAGTGGGATACAGCTCTTGCAGAGGCAATATGGATTGGACATGCTGTCCAAATATGGGATGACAGGCTGTAAGCCTATTTCAGTTCCTTTGGAGCAGAATGTGAAGCTGAGCACAGATGCAGGTGAGCTTCTGGAAGACCCTACTATGTACAGACGCATAGTAGGAAGTTTGATTCATATGACTATTACTAGGCCAGATTTGAGCTATGCTGTTGGATTGGTAAGTCAGTTTATGCAGGCTCCAAGGAAACCGCATTTGGATGCAGCTAGATGCATACTCAGGTATGTGAAGTCCACATTGTAGTATGGACTATTTTATGAGACTGGGGTTCAGATACAGTTGCATGGATACACTGATGCTGATTGGGCTGGTAGCACTTCTGATAGACGATCTACCAGTGGATATGTGTTCTCTTTTGGGAGTGCTGCAATCACTTGGAGCAGCAAGAAACAGCCTACAGTTGCCTTGTCGAGCACAGAGGCCGAGTACAGGGGCGCAGCAATGGCTACATGTGAGGTAGCTTGGTTGCATAAGCTACTTTATGATATGCATCAGTCTACAGATGGGCCAGTTGTCATTTATTGTGACAACATGAGTAGTATACACTTGGCAAATAACCCAGTCTATCATGCTAGAACAAAGCACATTAAGGTGCATTATCACTATGTGCGAGAGAGGGTTTTACTAGGTCTTATTGATCTAGTTTATGTCAGCACAGAGGATCAGGTAGCTGACATATTCACGAAGGCATTGGGCGCAGAGAAGCTGCGCAAGTTCAGAGACATGCTTGGTGTGCAGGAATTGGGATTGAGCTCGAGGGGGAGTGTTGAGATATCGAGCTCCACTCATGATACGCCAGGGTGACTGTTGTGTATTTATGTCACCGACTTGTCAGTTTGCAGACGCGGTTGGTACACCGCCCATGAATAATAGCTACATGATAGCTATCCTTATCTACTCTAGTTCGTGGCTCAGTTAGTATGCCACCTTAGTTAGTTGAGTTTGGTTTGAGACCCATATATAGGGTTCTTCTATTTCTTTGTATGAGAGTTCTTTTTGGCTTACACAACTAAGAAGAGGAAAACAGTTTTCAGCCTCCACCCTTGTGTGTATTCCCCCATTGTGCAAGCAAGAAAGCTACAAGTGAGACTCCTTCCTTCTCTCCCACAATCTTGACAACCAAACCCTAGGGCTTCATCCCTTGATTGCCAATCCCCAACAAACGAAAAGAAATGGACACCCACATACATAGATAACACTATTTTCTTAAGGGAAAAAGGGAAACGGGAAAAAATCACCTGGAATGGCCACAAGGAGCTCCCGTGCAGAGCAAAGGCTCCCTCTAATGACTTCGTCAACCTGTGTGATGCAATTCACTAAAACAAAAAACCATTAAACATATCTGCACCAAACACACATATGACCCTCTTGGCATAAGGAAATAGAACATTTCACAACCAACAAAATCGGCCCTCTTGTGTAACGTGTCCGCCCCTCAAATTGCAGGACACGTCTTAGCAGCCCATCAAGAGTTCAATCTAGAAGACGCCGCCCAGCACTCCCAAGGAATGACACGGGGTTTTCCAACTAGGGTCTCTCAAGTCGGCCTCGCAACGGAACTTATCCGGCCGTTTCTACTAGGATCAACCTGAAGTCCGAGTTCTTAGCAGTCTTCCTAATAATCTTCTAGCGTCGGTCGATAGCAGCTCCACTTTGTGTAGATACAACTGGACCCAAGCAGACTCATACCGCACTTGGTTCAAAGAGAATGGGAAACGACAGGGAGGCATCGCTTGACCTCTCTGCCCGTAGGGCATAGTCCTATTCTGGTCCCCTAAAACGGTATGAATCAAGGTTTCAACTTACAAGTTCTAAGGTTCTTGTCTAACTAATGTTCGCATCAAATAAATTCCATTGAGGAAAGCTCTCGGCTAACCGAGACCACCCTGCTGTAGGATGGACCCGACGGTCACATCCACCACGCTTCCCTCGGGGGTTGTTTTAGTTATCTAATGACCTACCACATTATGTTTGACACATAAAAGCAACTTCCTTAATTAACCCGTTAATCATAGGTTCCTTTACGTAATTTAGGGCACAGACATGAAGACAAGATAAAACAAGATCAAACACTTCCTTAACTTATCTTCAGATTAATTTTTGTATCCCGTCCATATAGGAGAATTAAGTGTCCCTTTCCGCCTCCGTAGAAAAATCCTTCCGTCTCCCAGCAATAAAAACCCGAAGGTTTATCCTACCAAGATTCTACCTTGTAACTAGTGTCAAGGCCTCGAGATCCCATCTCGAGTCGCATAGAACACTTGTGTAGGGTCTGGAGGCATTGGGATTTACGGCTAGAGCCCCCCTGGCACCCAAGCGTCCTCCTACGCCAAGTAATTTCCATGGAGAGACCTCTCGCAATGGGTTCGGTCCACATTCCTAGTGCGGATTCATAACCCCCTTGGTTAGGGTTTGGCGGTTCACGGGGTAGCTACCACCATCCTTCCTTAATTATCCCTTTAGGAAATCATCCACAGCTGAAGCAACCAACCTAATAACATTTACTAGGGAAAACATCCCTTTTGTTCCCATGGAAATTTATCCTTACAGTTTTTGCCATGAAAATATAATCACTTAGATATTCATCCAAAACCACAACCAATCCTTAAGTATCCTTTCGGAAACAATCAAGCTGAAACAATCAACCTAACATCCTTTAGTTAGAAAAACATCCTTTTTGTTCCCATGGCAATCAGTCATCACAGACCTGGCCATGAAATCATCAATCACAAACAACTTGATTAGAAAAACATCCTTTTTGTTCCCATGGCAATCAGTCATCACAGACCCGTCCATGAAATCATCAATCACAAACAACTTGGATTAGCATCCAAAACCACATTAAGCAATCTCCTTGCTTATGATCCACCTATCCTTAGTAAGATTCTCTCCTCTTACCAACACAACCAGTTGATATTCACTTGGAGATAACATTTTCAAACAACCAAGCATAACTTGGGTCAACAATCCAGCTTTAGAGTTAGGTCACCAGCTTCTATTAAGCTAGGAACATATCCATTTGCGATAGTCTATAGCAAGATTGATAAAACAATTTGTAGGAAATTATACTTGACCTCTTAACTTCTTTTGAAGCTCTCTTTCCCTTGGGCGTTTCCTTGTGGTAACTTAGTCCTAACTCAAAGCATTGAGTGGTCAACCAAGGCAACGGACAAGCCTTATTCGCAACCCATCCAAAAGCCTTTTATTCTTCCAATTCTTTTCTCTCTAACCAATTTTACTTAACACACTTGGAAACGCAAGAATTTTTCCCTAGGCCTTTAGGATATAGTCTAGATGCATGCGTCCCTTCCATCTCTCTTAGTGCGGTACTATGCAGAATTCTCCAATCAAACTTACCCATCATGCACATGGTGCGTTTAATATATTAGTACATCCTAATCAACCTTTAACTCTCTTCATACTTGGCAACGAATACTTATTCCTAATGCATCGGATCTCATGTGACTTGCGTATATGAAAGTATAGGTTTCTATCCATCGGTGCAATTGTATCCTATGAACGTAAACTAACATTTTGTGTGTTTAATTTTTATGCAGATGCAAATCGTGATTTTTATTGGTTAATTTAAGCATTGCTCCACGCGAAGGTCTATCATTTTATGTAATAATTTATGAAAACCTTATCATTTCATGTGCATGAATCCATACAGGATCCATTCTATTTGTCCACTCGACTCCCATGCAATCATCCCGTATTTGTAATATTTCGTGCAACAACATTTCATGTACTAGGCTAGTCAATATTTCATGAACTTGGCTATTCATAATCATGCACTTTAAGTATGGAAGAAAACCATGAACAATAAGCAATAAGAATAGCGGGAGGGTTAGAGGACACCATTTTCGAGGGGGGTGGTCAACGTCGTCTTGCTAGGTGTCACAAGCCATCCACAGACTTCCGGACTCATGCGTCCATGTAACCCTGAGTGTCCTTGATTTCTTGATGGCCGCGAATGAGTCTTTGTGTTTGGCCTTTTAATTTCTCTTCAAGTTGTCTTCTTTCTCACCTTCTTCTTCTTTTCCTCCTCTCTCTTCCTCTTCTTCTCCTTCTTTTTCTTCTTCTTCTTCTTCTTCTTCTTCTTCTTCTCCTCTCTCTCCCTCTTCTTCTCCTTCTTCTTCTTCTTCTCCTTCTTCTTCTTCTTCTATCTCTCCCTCTTCTTCTCCTTCATCTTCTCCTTCTCTCTCTCCCTCTTCTTCTCCTTCTTCTTCTCCTTCCCTCTCTCCCTCTTCCTCTTCTTCTTCCTCTTCTTCTTCTTCTTCTTCTTCTTCTCCTCTCTCTCCCTCTTCTTCTCCTTCTCTCTCCCTCTTCTTCTCCTTCTTCTTCTCCTCTCCTTCTTCTTCTCCTTCTCTCTCTCCCTCTTCTTCTCCTTCTTCTTCTCCTTCCCTCTCTCTCCCTCTTCTTCTCCTTCTTCTTCTTCTTCTTCTTCTTCTTCTCCTTCTCTCTCTTCGTCTTCTTCTCCTTCCCTCTCTCTCACTCTTCTTCTTCTTCTTCTTCTTCTTCTTCTTCTCTCTCTCCCTCTTCTCCTTCTTCTTCTCCTCTCCTTCTTCTTCTCCTTCTCTCTCTCCCTATTCTTCTCCTTCTTCTTCTCCTTCCCTCTCTCTCCCTCTTCTTCTTCTTCTTCTTCTTCTTCTCTCTCCCTCTTCTTCTCCTTCTTCTTCTTCTTCTTCTTCTTCTTCTTCTTCTTCTTCTTCTTCTTCTTCTTCTTCTTCTCTCCCTCTTTTTCTCCTCTCTCTCCCTCTTCTTCTCCTTCTCTCTCTCTCCCTCTTCTTCTCCTTATTCTTCTCCTCTCTCTCCTTCTTCTCCTTCTTCCTCTCCTGTCCTTCTATCTCTCCCTACTCCTTCTTCATGGCCAAGAGCACTGAAATTACGAGGGGGTGCTGACGTCACAGCCAGAGGCGCTGTTCTAGACGGAGGGGGGAAGCTTTTGCGAACTGACATTGATGGAGGGGGCCGCTGCAGTCGTAGCCGAGGGGGCTTTATAGAGGGAGGAGGTGATATGGGGGGGAGAGACAGCCCTCTAACAGCTCCACCCCCCCACCTGGGGGGTTGCATGCCCCCCCTTATTTCTAGTCTCTCTCTCTCTCTCTCTCTCTCTCTCTCTCTCTCTCTCTCTCTCCCAGCCATGCAAAAAATGCCTTAAATTTTTAAAAAAACTTTCAAGGGGGGTTATTATGGGGGAAGGCATGAGGGGGGGGAAGGCATGGGGGGGAAACACTGGGGGATGTTACATCCTCTCCCCCTTAGAGGAATTGAGATGTCCTCATCTCAAGAGAAACGGGGGAAGACAAGAACTAATGGGGCTTATGACCTATGGGTTCAGACCCACCATGCATCCATTGCACTACTCTTAATATTTCAAGTAGTGCACTCATATTATTTGAATTGACCATAGTAGGATTTATTCTCAATTGTGTTACATGTCGATTAAGCTTCTAGGAATTTTAGTTCTCCCAAGAAGGTTTAGTGGGATCTAGATCTTTGTCTTCATCTGATCCATCTATATATCCATAGACTACACCTATGTAGCTTTGTTTTCTTGGAGGCTCAAAGTCTTCTAGACTTAGATCAGGGCAGTTTGCTTGGATGTGTCCTAACTCCTTACAATGGAAGCATTGACGGTAGGGACATCTCCTACAGATGTCCCATATCTCTCCGCATGTATGGCATCTCTTATCATGATCTCCATAGTCATATTTGCTACAATTTTCCAATTTAAGTTCTTGGACGATTGGATTTGCTCGGACTAATGCGTCTTGTAAGTCCGTTGGGCGCATCGATTCCAATCGTGTGTTTATTGGTGGATTCAACCCAACACAGAATTTTGACACCTATTGTGTCATATCCATTGGGGGTGCATACTTTAAGAGTGAAACAAACTTTGAATAATATGCTTGAAGGGATAATCCTAGCTGCTTCAAGTCATAGAATTCATTCATCTTTTGTGTGCGATAGGCAGGTGGCAGATGCCTCCCTCGCATAGCTTCCTTAAGCTTATCCCAAGTGACTGTTCTCTCCGAAATCGCTTGGTCTCTGCACCACTGTTTCCACCAAAGTCTCGCTTTGCCTGTAAGCTTAAGTTTGGCAAGCATGGCTTGGTTAGCAGATGCACTTCCTACTGCCTCAAAATAGTCCTCCATGGACTCAATAATCCAAATCTCAGCGTCGGCTTGAACAGTCCTTCCCTTGCCATCAAACTCGGGTGGCTTAATTTGTTTGAGAAGGAACTTCTTCTCTTGCATGTCAACATTCGTGCATGCAGAAGGTGCCTCACAACAAAGCCATACCACTTAGGTTATTTCTATTTAGGATATGTCTATGAACCGAACATTAATCAATCATGTATCATTATAAAGTTTTGCTCTAATACCAACTGTAACGAGCCCGCCCCTCAAATTGAGGGACACGTCTTAGCAGCCCATCAATAGTTCAATCTAGAAGACATCACCCGACACTCCCAAGGAATGACATGAGGCTTGCCAACTAGGGTCTCTTGAGTCTGCCTCGTAACAGAACTTATCCAGCTGTTCCCACTAGGATTGACCTGAAGTCTGGGTTCTTAGCAGTCTAGTCTTCCTAATAGCCTTCTAGCACTGGTCGACAGCTGCTCCGCTTTGCATCGATACAACTACACCCAAGCAAACTCATACCGCACTTGGTTCAAAGAGAATGGAAAATGACAGGGAGGCATCGCTCGACCTCTCTGCCCGTCGGGCATAGTCCCATTCCGGTATCATAAAATGTTATGAATCAGGGTTTAAACTTACAAGTTCTAAGGTCCTTGTCTAACTAACATTCACATCAAATAAATTCCATTGAGGAAAGCTCTAAGCTAACCAAGACCACCCTGTCGTAGGATGGACCCGACGGTCACATCCACCACGCTTCCCTCGGGGGTTGTTTTAGTTATCTAATTACCTACCACATTATGTTTGACACATGAAAGCAGCTTCCTTAATTAACTCGTTAATCACATGTTCCTTTACGTAATTTAGGGCACAGACACGAAGACAAGATAAAACAAGATCAAACACTTCCTTAACTTATCTTCAGATTAATGTTTGTCTCCCGCCCATACAGGAGAATTAAGTATTCCTTTCCACCTCCACAGAAAAATCCTTTCATCTCACAGCAATAAAAACCCGAAGGTTTATCCTACCAAGATTCTGCCTTCTAACTAGTATCAAGGCCTCGAGATCCCATCTCGAGTCACGTAGAACACTTGTGTAGGGTCCGGAGGCATTGGGATTTATGGTCAGAGTCCCCCGTGGCATCCAAGCGTCCTCCTACGCCAAGTAATTTCCACGGAGAGACCTCTCACGGCGGGTTCGGTCCACATTCCCGGCATGGATTCATAATCCCCTTGATTAGGGTTTGGCAGTTTGCCGGGGTAGCTAGTGCCATCCTTCCTTAATTATCCCTTTAGGAAATTATCCACAGCTAAAGCAACCAGCCTAATAACATTTACTAGGGAAAACATCCCTTTTGTTTCCATGGCAATTTATCATTACAGTTTTCGCCATGAAAATATAATCACTTCGATATTCATCCAAAACCACAACCAATCCTTAGGTATCCTTTCGGAAACAATCAAGCCAAAACAACCAGCCTAACATCCTTTAGTTAGGAAAACATCATTTTTGTTCCCATGGCAATCAGTCATCATAGAGCCGGCCATGAAATCATCAATCACAAACAACTTGGATTAGCATCCAAAACCACATCAAGCAATCACCTTGCCTAAGATCCACCTATCCTTAGTAAGATTCTCTCCTCTTACCAACACAACCAGTCGATATTCACTTGGAGATACCCTTTTCAAACAACCAAGCATAACTTGGGTCAACAATCCATTTAAAGTTAGGTCACCAACTTCTATTAAGCTAGGAACATATCCATTTGTGATAGTCTACAGCAAGATCGATAAAACAATTCGTAGGCAATTATACTTGACCTCTTAACTTCTTTTGAAGCTCTCTTCCCCTTGGGCGTTTCCTTGTGGTAACTTAGTCCTAACTCAAAGCATTGAAACTGGCCAACCAAGGCAACGAACAAGCCTTATTCGTAACCCATCCAAGGGCCTTTTATTCTTCCAGTTCTTTTCTCTCTAACCAAGTTCAGTTAACACACTTGGCAATGCAAGACTTTTCACCTAGGCCTTCAGGATACAATCTAGATGCATGCGTCCCTTCCATCTCTCTTAGTGCGGTACTATGCAGAATTCTCCAATCAAACTTACCCATCATGTACATGGTGCATTTAATATATTAGTACATCCTAATCAACCTTTAACTCTCTTCATACCTGGCAACGAATACTTATTCCTAATGAACCAGATCTCATGTGACTTGTGTATATGAAAGTATGAGCCTCTCTCTCTTGCTCTCTTGCTCCATCTGCCATAGCTCACACTTTCGTTGCTTTCGCTTACTTGTGCTCTCACTCAGGTTTCTCCCTTCAACTAGTATTAGAGCATTGGTTTGAGGAGTTCTTCTTTAGTTTGCTTCAACCAGTGAATATCTATAGCTCAAGGTTTAATGGCTACCATGGTTTCTCTATATTCGAGGTGAGCATTTGATTTTCCTAGGTTCTTGGCTTGTTCTTGTCTCTTAAGGCTTGCCCGAGGGCTTCAATAGGCCTTGTCCATCAGTGATTGAGCCTCCAAATTAAGCAAAACAATCAGTAACGGGGTCATCATAGCCAGTGTGATTTTTCTATCCATCGATGCAATTGCATCCTATGAATGGAAACTAACATTTCGTGTGTTTAATCTTTATGCAGATGCAACTCGTGATTCTTATTGGTTAATTTGAGCATTGCTCTACACAAAGTTCTATCATTTTATGTAAAAATTTAGGAAAACCTTATCAATTCATGTGTGTGAATCCATACAGAATCCGTTGTATTTGTCCACTGGACTCCCATTCAATCATCCCATATTTATAATATTTCATCCAACAACATTTCATGTACTAGGCTAGTCAATATTTCATGCACTTGGCTTTTCATAATCATGCACTTTAAGTATGGAATAAAACCATGAACAAGAAGCAATAAGAATAGCGGGAGGGTTAGAGGACACCATTTTCGAGGGGGGTGGTCAACGTCGTCTTGCTAGGTGTCAGGAGCCATCCACGGACTTCCGGTCTCATGCATCTACATAACCCTGAGTGTCCTTGATTTCTTGATGGCCGCAAACGAGTGTTCGTGCTTGGCCTTCTGATTTCTCTTCAAGCTCTCCTTTTTCTCACCTTCTTCTTTTTCTTCTCCTCTCTCTCGCTCTTCTTCTTCTTCTTCTTCTTCTCTCTCTCTCCCTCTTCTTCTCCTTCTCTCTATCCCTCTTCTTCTCCTTCCCTCTCTCCCTCTCCCTCTCCTCCTTCTTCTCCTCCTCTCTGTCCCTCCTCTTCTTCTTCTTCTTCTTCTTCTTCTTCTTCTCCCTCTTCTTCTCATTCCCTCTCTCCCTCTTCTTCTCCTCTCTCTCCCTCTTCTTCTCCTCTCTCTCCCTCTTCTTCTCCTTTCCTCTCTCTCCCTCTTCTTCTTCTTCTTCTTCTTCTTCTTCTTCTTCTTCTTCTTCTTCTTCTTCTCTTTCTGCCTCTTCTTCTCCTTCCATCTCTCTCCCTCTTCTTCTTCTTCTTCTTCTTCTTCTTCTTCTTCTTCTTCTTCTCTCTTCCTCTTCTTCTTCTTCTTCTTCTCCTCTTCTTCTTCTTCTCCTTGTCTCTCTCCCTCTTCTTCTCCTTCTTCTTCCCTCTCTCACTCTCCTTCTCCTTCTTCTTCTCCTTCTCTCTCTCCTTCTTCTTCTCCTCTCCTTTTTCTTCTTCTTCTCTCTCTCCCTCTTCTTTTCCTTCTTCTTCTCCTTCCCTCTTTCTCCCTCTTCTTCTTCTTCTTCTTCTTCTTCTTCTTCTTCTTCTTCTTCTTCTTCTCCTTCCCTCTCTCTCCCTCTTCTTCTTCTTCTTCTTCTTCTTCTTCTTCTTCTTCTTCTTCTTCTTCTTCTCTCTCTCCCTCTTCTTCTCCTCTCTCTCCCTCTTCTTCTCATTCTTCTTCTCCTTCTCTCTCTCCCTCTTCTTCTCCTTCTTCTTCTCCTTCCCTCTCTCCCTCTTCTTATCCTTCTTCTTCTCCTTCTCTCTCTCCCTCTTCTTCTCCTCCTTCTTCCTCTCCTCTCCTTCTTCCTCTCCTCTCCTTCTATCTCTTCCTACTCCTTCTTCACGGCCAGGGGCGCTGAAATTACGAGGGAGGGGGTGCTGACGTCACGGCCAGGGGAGCTATTCTAGACGGAGGGTGTTAACCCCAAGTCGAGATGGCGGAAAAAGGAAGGAAAAAATAGGAAAAAAAACATGGAAAAAGAGCAAAGACACACAAGTGACCTCTAAAGCTACGCCAGGGCAAAAAGTGCAATTTTAAATGAAAGACGCCTCAAAAAACTTGGAAAACTCTTGTAAAAGAGCACCAAGCTCCCTCCTGTGCCAATTGTAAAATATTAGACGGGTGTAGGCTAGAGGCATAAGGCTAGAAGAGGGAAATGGAAAAATAACCTTGCCGCAATGGCCGGTCATGTAAAAAACGGATGGGTGCCCATGGGATTTTAGGGTTTGTATATATAAAGTTCAAAAAGTGAATGAGAGCTCATTCTTTGGTGTGTGGCTAACAAGAGCTCTCTTCTTCTTCTCTTCTCCTCATATTCTTGCTTGTGTGTGCTCTTGAGAGAGGGAGTGAGAGAGTGTGAGGGAGTGAGTGTGTGAGAGTGAGGGATCAAGAGGGTGAAACTCTTCACCATCTCCTCTTCTCTTCTTCTCTTCTCTTCTCTTTTCTCGCGCACGTGGCTATGGAGGATGGAGCTTGGAGATGGAGGAGGCTTGAGGATGCTTGAGCTCGCATCTAGGATCGTGGAGCTATCAGGGTATGCGAGTGAGGAGGCAACTCGTGTGGGCATCAAGGTAAGCTCACTACACTCATAGGATCGACGGCGCGTCGGCTAGGTGAGAGATAGCCATTAGAGCTTGCTTGGAATGCTTGAAACAATAAGCGGTCCGTGGGTCTTGGCAGTTGAGCGAAAGCTCCCACATTTTGGTTCTGTTGCTGTTGGGACCAACGGATTCAAGCTTGAGCACTTGTGCGCCTCACATCGAGCATCAAAGTAAGGGATTCATCCCCGAAACTGAGCTTGAGATAGGTAGGAAGTTTGGGTGTTTTTTATCTTCAAAACAAGTAAGTATTTTGGGATATTTTGTTTGTTTGATGATTGGGAAACATGGAGAAATTGTTTCAGTCTCTTGCTTTCGATTTTTGTTGCATTTAGCGTAGGTTAGGATTAGGAAATGGCACCGGAGAAGGGTAGGGTTTACTGTTGCAAAATAGGACAAAAATCGTGCAAAAAATGGTAAAAAGCTTGCTTATGATGCCTAATATTGGCAAGTGAGTGATTGGGGATATCAACACTATAACTGAAAGGGGTGTAAGAGCCAAGAGGCCAAGGGAGAGTTGATTTGTGACCATTTCAGTGAGAGAGAGAGAGAGAGCCATCGCATGATTCGATTCGATCTCACCATCGAGGAGCCCACCGCTCTATTCAGGTATACGAATCCCTTTCCCTATCCCCCTAGATAGGATCTGGAGGTTTATGCTTGCTATGATTGATTAAATTGCAAGAATCGAGCAAAATCGACCTCTCACTGTCGTCGTCGTGCCGCGTTTGGCCCGTCCGAGCGGTCGCTTCTGGGCTGAGTCCCAGAATTGGCCCTCGATCCAGACCTACTCGACCCACCCGAGTCTACCATTCGGACCAGACCTACTTGGCCCATCCGAGTCTACCATTCAGACCAGACCTACTCGGCCCGTCCGAGTCGACCATTTGGACCATCAACTAATTCGGCCCTCGCTCATCCGAGCCAAACCGTCCGAGCCATAGGATTCGGCCCTCAGCCACGTGTCATATTCAGCCCCCCTTGGCCCAAGTGCCTCGGCCCGTCCGAGTAACCTCATCCAAATTGACCATTCGGCCCATCGGAGCCAACCTGTCCGAGTCACGAATTCGGCCCTCGGCCCATGTACCTCAGCCCGTCCGAGTGACCCATTGGGACCTTGCAATTCGGACTAGCTGGGCCGAGTGAAAACTTTTATCAAATTCTCAGAAATTTGACCTGACCCGGCAGCGCAAATTGTCGAGAGTCCTTCTAACGCTTAGAACTTGATTCTGGCACACGGAATAGGGGAAATCATAGGGAGCAGTCGCTTGGCAGCTTGAAGTAGGTAGCAGCAAGACCCAAAGACCTAGATGCAAAGCGCTGAGCAATTAAAACCTGATTGGCCAGAAACAAATGAGGCAACATAGTAGAAAAACCTTGAACCCTGTCAAAGCGGCCAGAAAATTGACCAACAAGCCTATCAAGCCCGAAACAAAGCGAGAGTGCGTAAGACGCTTCAAGATTGGTTGTTGCACGCACCTTGAATTTCCGCACTTGAATGCACTTAAGGAAATTGAAAGCCTAATTGAGCACAAGTGGCGACACGCACACTGAGTAACCATAAATTGAGGATTATATTCAATAACTGAAGGAACTCACTCAGATAAACCACTCAAGAAACCCACCAGTAGGAGAGGACCCAAGACGTAGACAAACCATCAACGCACGAAGTGGGACCAAGCAGGTGGCGTCAATGACATGGATTTAACAAATCTACTCAACCTGATCGACAGTTTTGATGGAGCACAACAACATCACTATGGCAGAAGAAGGCTCGGACCATAGGTCTAATGAGGAACTCGACTTGAACGTCTTCTCGGAGGCTAGTCAGCAGCTACGATGCACACGCCCGGTACGAGTACTGCGATAGGATGGCAGACGTTATCATCACAAACCTAGAGGAAGAGAGAAAAATAGCCCACAATGTTGAGATGGCAAGCTCAACACATGTGGACATGGATGATGGACCGCCTGGTTAGATGGGTCCACACGTCTACACTTAGCACGTCGGTGGTCATTATGACTCTCACATGGCCACTGACTCATTACTTATTATATTCAGGTTGTTACACCTATTTACAGCTGGCATAGTTATAGCGCCAGTCGACTAGTAGAGTCGGTTATGCATTGTTTGACTTAGTAGGCCACTTTTCTTTTATGTTGTATCTTATCTATACTTTGTGTACATTGTAAGTGTGTGGAAGAAGAAGAAGAAATCAGCAAGAAAACGTTTTGCCTCCATCTCTCTTCTTGTCTCTTGAGTGAGCTTCTCCTTGTGCATTCTGTGTGTGTTCGGCGCAGCATCTTGAGCAATCCCCTCCACCACGCGATTCTTGACATGGTATCAGAGCCGCGCCATTGAGAGAGGCTGATTTCGAAGGTTGAAGTGAAGGAGAAGAAGCAAGGTTCGAGCAAGTAAGCTACGGGTAAGAATCTCTCCCATTCTTCCACTCCTTCTCTTGGATAGTACCTGTGGAGGCACCGGAAGCAGGGCAGAGCAAAAATCTCAGATTGCAGTGAGATTTGGTGTGCGCGAAGAGCGCTGTGTATTCTGCAGATAAGCCCTTTAGGGCTTGCCACAGAGATTTTGGGCATTTGAGGCCATTTCAGGGCCCGTTTTAGAGCCGCAAGGTTGCGGACAGCAGTTTCGGGGTACACTGTGACTTCGACTGTATTGACCGAACGTAGGTGCGCAGGTTACAGATTTCAGATCTGTAAGTTCAAAGGTGTTTATCAGTGAGTAAACACAAGGTTTATCTGCAAACTGGTTGCAGATTGCATGTATTGTTGAGCAGACAGTAAAAAAGGCTGTCTGGTGTATTGCTGTGCACTACAGGTCAAGGGTTGCAGAAGATTTGCTTGCTGTTTGGTATTAGTTTTGTGATAATGGCAGAGAACAGTGGAAGCCCCATCATTGAGAAGCTCGACAAGAACAACTACCCATCATGGAAGTTTCGTGTCACGAACTTCCTTATTGGAAAAGGCCTCTACGAGTTCGTTTCAGGTGAAGAAAAGGAGCCGGAGGTGAGTGATCCTCCAACTGTAGAAGAGACAAAGGCACGAAAGGAATGGAATGCAAAAGACAAGAAGGTCATGTATTGGTTGTCTGCAGTAATTGACAATAACATGCTGGGACACATTAGAAATGCAGAGAATGCATATGCAGCTTGGACCATACTTGAAAGTATGTTTTCTGTAAATACAAAGGCACGAAAGATTCAACTCAAGCAAGAGTTGAATACATTGAAGAAAGGGAAGATGTCTATCAATGAGTATGCACTGAAAGTAAGAAGCATTGCAGATGCATTGGCAGCGATTGATGCAATGCCCGATGATGATGATTTGGTGTCGTCTACCTTGGGTGGACTTAACAATGAAAAGGCTTGGAAGTCTTTTGTAACTTCTGTATATGTCAGAAAGCCATTTCCAGATTTCGATGAGTTGGTCTCCCTTATGATCACTGAAGAGATCAATATGCAGAGTGAGACACCTGAAAGAAGTGGTGAATAGGTCCAAGCTTTCTACTCCAGTTCTGGAAGGGGACGTGGCAAGTTCTCTTCAAGAGGCCGTGGTACAGGACGTGGTAGTGATAACCAGCAAAACAGATTGAATCAGCAATTTGGCGATATGCAGGTTTCAGGAGGTCGTGGTAACTTTAGAGGCAGGGGGAGCTTTAGAGGAAGAGGTGGATGGCAGAACAGAGGTTCTAACAACTCTGGTATTGTGTGCCACTACTGTGGCAAAACAGGTCATATTGCAGCCCAATGTTATGCTAAGAGAGATGATATCCGCAGTGGTAAGTTGCAGCAAGGAAACTATGCATCGTCTTCACGACAGAATGAAGACAAAAATGAACGTTTGTTCGTTATGCAGCATATGCTGAATGCTGTTACAGGAAAGGGAACACATGAAGATGTTTGGTATGTTGATTCAGGTGCATCCAATCATATGACCAGCCATGCAGAATGGTTTGGAGAGATGCAGGATTTGCAGAATGCAGGTTATGTGCAGACGGGTGATGACTCATGCCACCCAATTTCACACATTGGAAAAGTTCCCTTGTCCTTGCATGATGGTAAGACAAAGAGTCTTTCAGATGTATTACATGTACCATCTATTACAAAGAACTTGGTGTCAGTCGGTCAAATGGTAGAGCAAGGGCTGCAAGTCAGATTTAATGCAAAGGGCTGCTTTGTAGAAGACTTCAATGACAAGTGCAGGTTGGTAGCAAAGGGAAGTAGAGTTGGACGTATGTTCACTCTAGATGTTGGAATTCCTACTATGAATGCGGCTATGTATGCCAAAGGAAAAGGTGTTGTTGCAGACATTGAAATTTGGCACAAACGCATTGGACATGCAAATGTACAAAGGCTAAAATTAATGCAGTCCAAAGGGTTGGTTACAGGTTTGCCTACATTTAAAGTTGCAGAATTTCAGAAGGTATGTGAAGCATGTCAGTTTGGTAAGCAGGCAAGACAACCCTTTTCACATGACAGAGATGTAAGCAGAAATATCCTTGATGTTGTGCATACAGACATTTGGGGGCCTACACAAAATGTATCTCTTGGAGGCAGTTCATACTTTGTCACATTCATTGATGATTGTTCTAGAAAGCTGTGGGTATATTTTATGAAGGAAAAGAGTGAAGCTTTTGAGCACTTTAGAACTTTCAAGGCTGCAGTTGAAAGAGAAACAGGCTTGAAAGTAAAGTGCCTAAGGTCAGATGGAGGGGGAGAGTACCTCTCAAATGAGTTCAGTGATTTTCTGAGGTCTCATGGGATAAAGAGACAGTTCACATGCAGATATACCCCACAGCAAAATGGGGTTGCAGAAAGGAAAAACAGGCATATTGCAGAAGTTGCACGCGCCTTGATGGCTGAAAAGAATATGCCTAAGCATTTTTGGTCTGAGGCTGTTCATACTGCTGTTTATATTATGAACAGAACTCCCACAGCTGCAGTTCATGGTATGACCCCCGAAGAATGTTTTACAGGTAAGAAGCCTGATATTTCACACTTGAAAGTGTTTGGCTGCATTGCGTATGTTCATGTACCAGATGAGTTGCGGAAGAAACTGGATCCAAAGGCTGAAAAGTGTATCTTTATTGGATACTCTTTAGAGCAAAAAGGGTATCGCTGTTACAACCCTGTCACATGTAAGTTCAGAGTGAGGAGGGATGTCATCTTTGATGAAATGAGCAGTTGGTATGCATCTAGTGGTGATGCATTGGATGTTGATGATGATCATGACACTCATGTGCAGGCTGAAAGGCAAGAATCACGGACTCTTAGTGGACCAGAGACATCATCTGGTAGTCCTTGGTCTGGAAGACTAAGGAGTACCTCTACATCTTCGAGTGCATCTAGTAGCACTACAGGTAAAGACAAAGGAAAGAATAAAGTGTCAGAAGGCATTGATGCAGTTCTTGATGGAGACTCCAGTGGCTCAGAGAGCTTGGATGATGAGCTTGGCATTCCTTCAGTGAGGACTCCAGGTGTGCAGAGAGCACGTGTTAATGCAAAGACTCCATTGAGTGATCCAGTAGTACGCAAGTCTAGCAGGGTGAGATACCCTGTTAAAAGATTTGGTTTTGAGGGTTATGCAGCTCACCATTATGCTTATATGGTGAAACTAGTTGAGGATGTTGAGCCCACATGTTTTGAGGAGGCTATTGGTCATGCTCATTGGGATGCAGCAATGGATGAGGAGATGGCTGCATTAGAGGCCAATAAGACTTGGGATCTAGTATCATTGCCAAAGGGAAAGAAAGCTATTGGATGTAAGTGGGTTTATAAGATTAAGCACAATGCAGATGGTTCTATTAGCAGGTACAAAGCTAGGCTGGTTGCAAAAGGCTATGCCCAAACATATGGCATAGATTATGATGAAACCTTCAGTCCAGTTGCTAGGATGGCAACTGTCAGATGTGTGATTGCTTTGGCAGTAGCCAAAGGTTGGAGGTTGCAGCAAATGGATGTAAAGAATGCCTTCTTGCATGGTGATTTGCAGGAAGAAGTGTATATGGATCAGCCAGCAGGTTATGAAGATTTAGAGCATCCCACGTATGTGTGCAGGTTGAAGAAGGCACTCTATGGGCTCAAGCAAGCACCAAGAGCATGGTCTGACAAGATCAGAGAGTATCTTGTCAATATTGGCTTTTATGTTTCTGATGCTGATCACTCACTTTATGTGAGAAAGGGAGATGCAGGTTTGATCATCATAGTCATCTATGTGGATGACTTGATTATTACAGGTGATAGTGATAGTGGGATTGCTGAAGTCAAGGGCTATTTGAAAATGAAGTTTGAGATGAAGGATTTAGGTGAGCTAAGGTACTTCCTTGGCATTGAGGTGATCAGATGTGATGATGGTATATGGCTGTCCCAAAGACAGTATGGCTTGGATATGTTGTCCAAGTATGGTATGACCGCATGCAAACCACTTTCAGTCCCGTTGGAGCAGAATGTAAAGCTGAGTGCTGATGTTGGGGATGAGATAGAAGACCCTACTATGTTTAGGAGGATAGTGGGGAGTTTGATCTACATGACCATTACAAGGCCAGACTTGAGCTATGCTGTTGGTCTTGTGAGTCAGTTTATGCAAGTACCTAGAAAGCCACATTTGGATGCAGTGAGACGCATATTGAGATATGTGAAGTCCACATTACATTATGGACTTTTCTATGAGGCAGGTACAGATGTACAGGTGTTTGGATACACAGATGCTGATTGGGCTGGTAGTATGTCTGATAGAAGATCTACCAGCGGATACATGTTCTCTCTTGGTAGTGCAGCAGTTGCATGGAGCAGCAAAAAGCAATCTACAGTTGCTTTGTCGAGTACAGAGGCTGAGTATAGAGGTGCTGCTGTTGCAGCATGTGAGGTAGTATGGCTGCAAAAGTTACTAGCTGATTTGGATGTGCAGGTGGAAGGTCCAGTTGTCATTTATTGTGACAACATGAGCAGTATACAGTTGGCTAGGAACCCTGTGTTCCATGCCAGGACAAAACATATTGAGGTACACTACCACTTTGTGAGAGAGAAGGTACTAGCAGGTGAGATTGACTTGGTGTATGTCAGCACACAAGATCAGATAGCTGATATCTTCACGAAGGCATTGGGTACAGAGAAGCTTCAAAAGTTTCGAAGCTTACTTGGAGTTGCAGAGATGCAGTTGAGCTTGAGGGGGAGTGTTGAGATGGCAAGCTCAACACATGTGGACATGGATGATGGACCGCCTGGTTAGATGGGTCCACACGTCTACACTTAGCACGTCGGTGGTCATTATGACTCTCACATGGCCACTGACTCATTACTTATTATATTCAGGTTGTTACACCTATTTACAGCTGGCATAGTTATAGCGCCAGTCGACTAGTAGAGTCGGTTATGCATTGTTTGACTTAGTAGGCCACTTTCCTTTTATGTTGTATCTTATCTATACTTTGTGTACATTGTAAGTGTGTGGAAGAAGAAGAAGAAATCAGCAAGAAAACGTTTTGCCTCCATCTCTCTTCTTGTCTCTTGAGTGAGCTTCTCCTTGTGCATTCTGTGTGTGTTCGGCGCAGCATCTTGAGCAATCCCCTCCACCACGCGATTCTTGACACACAAGGCTTTGCAAAGCATAGTCAAATACAATAGGGACCAACAGGCTAGGAGCCAAAGGCAAAACACGAAGCTGCGTGAGATACAAGTGCTGAACTTAACAGGTAGAAGCCGAATAGATCACGAGAGAGCCCTAGAAGGAGACTTGACGTTGAGCGAGCTTCTCATGAAGCGACTGCTAGATAACACGGCAGCAGAGCAAAGTGCCGCGGCACTAGCGACATCGCTACTCGCAGGATTAGGAGCAAACCAAGGCTCAAAGAGCCAGTCTAAATTCCCTATTGTTGCCAAGCAACTCGACAAATACCAACCCCACGACAATCCATACAACTTTGTAGAGCAGTTTGAGCAAGTCTGCGAAGCCAATGGCCTCAATGATGTCGTAGAGTTCGTGCAAGAGCTGCTGAACACGGGGTTCAAAATGCTGCAAGGAAAGAGGCTAACAAGAAGATCTCAATTTTTGATGCCAAAGATCACTATATTGCTTGTCAAGTGAATTACAACAAAGAAACTGCCAACAAAAAAATTTTGTTCAAGTCCTTTTTATCTCAGCATGTAACTTTTGGCCTTATTCTAAGGCTCCTAAGCAAGCTCAAGCTTTCAAGCCACTAACAAAGGTAAAAGCATTGGGTCAAAGTCTGTAGGGCAACTGGAATAACGTATAGGAACTGCACTCACTGCAAAACTGTGGCATCAAAGTATAACAGAGCCATTGGCCAAACATCAACTTGGTCTGATTGCCTCAATTTTGTAACCTTTCCCTCAAAGAATGTTACTACCTGTTTGAAGTGGACACACAAACCTCGGGATCATTCATACATGCATATGTGTCCCTGGGACCACCTAAACAAGCTGCTCATGATGGACTGGTTGGAGAGTTGCAGCCTGCTGTCTCAAATATTTCATCACAAATTTTGCCATCAGCACCAAGCTCTGGCTGAGTGTACACATCAATACGGACCTTCTGTGTAGTAGGAACATGAAAAGTTGGCACCTTCACCTTCTGGCCAGAAGTATGTAACAGCTTGGCTGCAGAATTAAAATCCTCAATTTTTCCACCAGTGCATGAAGCAATGTACACCCAATCAATATTCACATTGGTACATTCTCTTGCAAGAGCACAGTTGTCTGGAGAATGTGGCTTTGCAACAACAAGCTCCAGTTTAGAGACTTCAAATCTGTATTCAACAGCAAACCTAGCAGACTCATCTGTATATATTGGCTCAAAAGGTTTGGTAGCTTTTCAAAATCCTCCTAGAGACCCATGTTGAACATAACCTGCAATCAATGCAGTCCAAGTCACCACATCTTGTTTAGGAAGCTCGCCCAGCAGTTGTTCAACTTTGACAAACTCGCTGGACTTGACATACATTCTGACTAAAGCATTCCCTATATAAGTATTCTTTCCTAGTAATCCACATTTCAGTACATCGGCATGTATCTTAGTGCCTTTATGCAAATCCTTCTGCTTGCCACAAGCCTTCAGTAATGCCACGATGGCCTTTTCATCTCCCACATTGAGCTTTTCATCCTATATTTCTGTTAATGTCACCATACATTTCCTCACAAGCTCTTCACGAATCCAACGTGGATCATAGAAGCCGTCAATCCACTTGGATGCCTTAAGCATTTGTGTTTACAATCTGGAGATCTCTCTTATCTCAGCCATCAAAATAAGATAACCCTTGCTACTCTGCTCCATCAATTCTTGGAGAAAGTTCTGGTGCTTGCAGGTACCAGGCATTTATAGCATCCGGAGTTGCGTTATCTGACATTTCAAGACAAAAACTGTGGTATCCTGCTCCACATAAGCTACAATTTTGAGACCGGTTTCCATCAAGGTGATTTCTGCAGTTGGCACAAGCCTCTAGTGCTTTATAATCGACTTCACTGTCAGTTTCATCTAGAGGCCCTTGCATTCAAGCTTTTCCCTCCAATACAGAAGTCATCCTTGGCTTATGCAACTTGGAAGTTCTTTTCAAAAGCTCAGAAATAGTCCGCTGTTTGTAGCTTCCCATTATGTGTGAGCACTAGACACCATTATCGTCCCGTCAGAGTGCGCTTTTGGACGGTCCTCTGGCACTTTGCGCTTCTCTCATATACGCCTTCTTCCTCCCCAGTCGCCCACCACCAATTCATGTGCAGAGATACATCTGCATCCGACGATCAGAACCATGGAACCTTATCCCTACACCATGGCTGATTCCTCAAATAAGAAACTATGGCCCCAAAGTGATGGCGCCGCACCGGTGAAGATCATTGAGGCTAATTCGATAGATTTCATTGGTTGACTGCCTGGGAGAGAGAAAAAGCCATTAAGGCTTTACCTCGTTTTTCTTTAGCTTTAGTCATCTGTGACAAGAATAGGCACGGCCGAAAAGGGCTCCTATCACGCATCATCATTATCACCACCATCATCCCATCAAGAGGTAAAGAAGAGACTCCAAACTCCCCGAATGCCTTGTGTTTCACGCAGATTCAGACATCAACAGCTAACTTAGAGCACATCAAGCCTCTAGAAAAAGCAGACCAAATGGTTGCAAATGAGATATTGAGAGTGTCCCCATCTACTTTCTTCCCACTAATATCAGCGCGTTTTCTTTTTCGACCTTCGGCAAGTGCTTCAATTTGTCTGCCACCAAACCAGCGACCATTCATAATATGAATACACTTTAGGCCACTTTGTCTATCTTTAAATTTGACCAGAACTAGTCCTTGTGAGTTATTGTCATAGATATGAATTTTCTCAATAGCAACAAGTTTGAACACTCTTTAGTTATGTCTGCCTCCAAATCTAAGAGCAGATTCAGGTCCTCCACCAACTTCTGCTGTGTGAATATGTTTTTCAGAAGCACACCCATTGCTTGTTGCTTCTTAGCATCATCGAAGCCACGGACGATAGAGAACATAGCCCCAGATCCAAAGGCAACTACCACGCTAGTCTGAACATCTTCCACGCCACCACGAACTCTTCTCATTGCACATGATATTCTTGAATTTACACCTGTCATTATTGCAAAGTTTCAAGCTTGAACTAGAGGACCACCTATCAAAGCCTTTTAACATAGTCTAGAATTAGAAGCCTTGGTCCAGGTGCAACCTTTGTCTTCATAGCTCAAATGTCGGCTTCTACAAAGCTTCCTTTGATTCCACGGTATCTTGCACTTTTCTTGGAGTTCATCATTGAAATTGACAGCATGATAATACTCTTTGGCATCAGTTTTTTATATTTTTTCTGACACACACACAACATGCACACAAACAAAAACACACGCAAACACAAACACACAAGTGGAGTATGTACATTGGATTCGCGTACTGAAAAGGACGGAAAGATAATGCAGCAATCAAACACAATGAAACACACATGAAAAGATAACACAGATGCACAACAAAAATGGAGGTGTTTATAGCTCGGATGCGCAGCAGCACGAGATCCACCCCCTCTAAACCTGCGCATCCTCCGAATGAGCCAACTATCCATGATCATCTAAGTCCACAAACAGGTCCAGTTCTTCATCAGTTTCCGGTAGACCTGTTTCTCCATCACCTACATCATCCATATTCTCTGCTTCTTCTGCTAGAATTGCTTCTGTCTGCTCTTCTTCTGCCAATGCTTCAAGTGCATACTCTTCATCTTCTCTTCTCTTGAAAATCTTGACTCGTTTTCCAGCAATGGGCACCCTCAATACCATCCCATCCAATTCAGCTAACTCATAGGTAGCATTGTCAAAAACCTGTTTCATCTCATACGGTCCAAACCATCTTTGAACCATTTTTCTCATGCTGCTATGCTAATTCTCTAGGCTACTATCATAGACTAGAACCCAATCTCCCTCTTTTATGGCTCTAGGCTGCAAGCGATGCCTCAAATCAAACCTGTCCTTGTTTCTGAGTCGAGCTGCCTTCAAACGATCAACTGCTAGTTGCACATCTTCTACCCTTCTCTCTAGTTGACGAATCCGAAGAGCTAGAAGCTCCTCTCTTGATAAATTCTCATGCCAAGGAAGAGCACTCCACGTGAGAGCACAAATTTCAGTAGGCATGACAGGTTTTTGCCCATACATCAACTCTGCATGCATACATCCAGTAGTCACGCTATGTGTAGAGCGGTCTGCCCACAATGCAAAAGGTAGTAATCTCAGCCAATCTCCAATCCGACCTCTATAAGCTTTTTCCAATGCCTTAACTATCGGCGGATGCCCTCTTTCGCTCTTGCCATTCCCCTCTGGATTATAGGCAGTAGTAAGAGCCAACTTAATCCCAAGCTGTGAGAAAAATTCTCTAGCTTCATCTGCATCTAGCTCTCCACGATCAGCAGTAATCTTGCCTATACATCCATACCTGCAAAATATTTCTTCCAACAAGACTTTACATACTGTAGTGGTGGTCTTCGTCCGCAAAGATCTGCCTTCAACATAGTTTGTAAGATCCTCCCTGGCCAAGACAAGATATCTCATCTGCCAAAGTCCCACTGGCAAAGTAACCAAGTCAACCACCCACTTATAATGCATACATAGCGGATAGGTCGGATGCAACTCATCACGATGCCGCACTAAAGAGTAGAGCTGACAGTCCCTGCAAGTCTCCACAAAGTGGGAAACATCCTTATACATCCCCTTCCACCAGTATCTTTCTTTGATTTTCTCATAGGTAGCCCACACACCTCTGTGTCCACTCCAAGAACTCTCATGAAACTCTCGCATAATCTGTATCTGCATCGCTGCCTCACAAATTACTCTCAAGGGTAGTCCGCCTCTCTTCTTTGGGTGCTTCCAAAGAAAACAATCTTTCAAGAAATACCCATAAGCTTTTCTTCTGATTTTCTTGAATACATCATCTGTCCAATCAGCTCTTCGAGTCAATGAAATCAGATACTGACCAATTTGCAACCACTCGCCAACATAGAATTCTTCAGTAAATGCTTCAACAGTAGATACATGACAATCATGAACAAGGACAGAAGTTGCAAACTCTGTCTCATCATCTTCTGTAAGCAATGACTCCTCATCCTCATATCTCGCTCTAGACAACATGTCAGCAACTGGATTATCTTTTCCTGCTATGTGTCGAAATTCTGGATTCAATGATTTGATGTAGGCAATCCACCGAAGCATTGCTATATCTGGAGTGGAATAGCTAGTAATCATGCCAAGCAAAGGCAAGCAATCTGTTTCCACAACAATTGAAGCACCAATAAAATACTCTTTATAACACTTCAGTGCAGTGACTACTCCCCACAACTCTCTTTTAATCTGCGGATATCTCCTGTGCCACTCATTAAGAACTTTAGCTCCAAAGCGGATTGCATATATGTTCCCATCAGCATCATCCTGTCCCACTGCCCAACCTATGCCAATAGGGCTAGTATCAACTGTCAACATGATTGGCCGTCCACACTGATAATCCACCTTGCGAAGAGTAGGAGCTCACTGCAACACCTTCTTGAGTTTACGCATGGCTTTCGAATGCTTCTCATCCCAATGAAACTTCTGCCCCTTTTGAAGCAGCTGATAGAGAACATCTGCTATGTGAGAAAAATGAGGAATCCAAATCATGTAAAATACACAAGCTCCCACAAATCTCCGCACTTCTGAAGTAGTCGAGCAATACTCTACAATCCTGCTTATGGCATTCACCTTTGCAAGTGAAGGCTTCCTGCCATAATAACCAACCATATGCCCAACTATGATGACTTCATTAACACCAAAGACAGATTTCAGCCCTGAAAGAATCAAATTCACCTCCTCTAATCGTGTCAATATTTGCTCACAAGCAACCAAGTGTTCAGCCACAAATTGTCTACATCCTCGCAAATCAAGACTCTCATTCTTTTCTTCTTCTGCACAGCCTTTAATAGGCACATCATCTAAGAAAGGCATGGTATACTGCGGAATATAGTCTCACAAAACTTTATGCATAGCATTCATCATATGAGCAACTGAGTTGGTGGCACCTTGAGGCAAGGTACACATCCTCACAAGACCAATAGGTGTCCACATAGTGGTAATATCCCTGCTTTCCAAGGCAAGCTGAAACTGGTCATAACCAGAATACAAGTCACCTAGGGAATAGATGGCTCGTCCTGCAAAGGCCTCGGCAAACTCATCCACAACTGGTCCTGTTCCCACATTCTTGATTGTCACTCTATTCACAGGCTGCATATCCTGAATAAATCTCAAGGTTTCATTCTTCTTTGGTACAGTAAACCAGCTGTTAGAATAGGGCGCAGAAGAGGGTTCCAAAATCCCCATCTTAATCTTCTCATTCAGCAACTCTATCAGCTTTGGCAAGTGTGCTCTAGGCACAGGTATAGGACGTATATTCCATGGCACATGAGGAATAGTAAAGATGACCATAGGCACAACCAATTCGGGACTAATGCAGCCAATTTCATGAGGAAAGAAAGCAAATGCCTTACCATGTCATCCAAGCATCTCTCTAAAACATTGTTTTTCCACTAGAAGCAAGAAATCATCATTTCCAATCTTCAATTCTGCAAGAGTTTCAGCTGTAAATTCATGGCCAATATTTGTAGCATCTCTCAACATAGGCTGCTTCATAGCTTTTTCTATCTGCTCATCACTATCAGGAGGAAGTGGCCTTGCAACCGGCTTAACCTTCTTATCAATTGTTTTATACTTCATGTCAACCTTGGCCTCTGACTCTGTTTTCTCAGCCTCTGACTCTGTTTTCAGCATAAAATCGAAAATTTCCTAATACATATCCAAGGTTTGCACAGGTATGATCCTTGAACCCTTACATCAGTTTTCAGCATATTTCCCATCTTAGACAATGTATCTGCATAAGACATTCCTTCATACAGCCCATCCACATGCTCTTCTACTTGCAAAATACCTGCAGTCTTCAACTCTTTCTCCTTAGACCAATGTACTGCCTGGAATCTCTAGACAAATCTGAAATTTTTTGATAACCCACTGAACTATCTGAAGAAAAACCAAAAAATTTAGTGGAGAAAGACTGGCTGCCAGGAGGCGAGATCTCCTCTTTTCTCCGCTCCGTACCACTAGTGTCTCGCAAGACAACGGTACCTAATGAAAATCCAACTCCTTCGCAGGTAGTGGTGCCTCACACAAGGAGTCCCTGTTTCTCGGATGATTTACTCCAACAGTCATAAACTGAACAGCTCGCATACCATCCTTACTACGTATCTGTGCATAGCCTAAGCCATCATCCATCACTTTCGTCTCCATTCTTGCTTCTGTAATGAAAGGCTGTCCAAGAATAATCGGATAAGAGCAAGAATCCTGAACAAAGCAATGATAATCCTCTTCAACATTGCCAATAGAAATTCTGATGCTTGGACAAGTAGCATACATATCACTAGAAGTATTATTGGCTACTCTCATGCGCCAGCCATGCTCTGCATCCATACGCCACTTGTCACTCTCATAAACACCTCGAGCAATAAGATTAATCTCGGAACCATGATCGACTAAAGTGACCAAAGGAATCTGTTTCTCTCCAATCCTTATCATCGTCTCACTGGTTTCTCTAGCCCAATGACTACGTGAAAAATGGCTGCGAGGAATGAGGATAGGGGTATCATCATCCTCATACTGCATAGGCTGAACTATTTTCTCCAACTGTGGGTTGACAGAAGCATTCTCAACCATCACTGCATCATCTTGCTCTTCCCCAAGAGCTCCATGCCATAACCCCTGTAAAGCAGGTCCTTCCATTGCATGTCATTTCCTCCGCAAAAGATCCTGCATCTGATCTTGTATTTCTCTTCTAGCAATCCCAAGAGCTTCACCAATAGTAAAAGTGACTTCACTATTTAAAATTCTTTCATGAAAAATCTTACTCATATCCGTCTGCATGTCAAGGTCTGACAAGAGCTTGAATCCTGGCTCCTTTCTTGGTTGTCTCTTTTCTTTCATCTGTTTGTCTGCCATAGGTTATTCAGGACCTGATTGTGCTGGAGAACTCATCTTAGGTGGAGCTGTAACAGGTGGTCAAACAAAGTCACCCCTCTAGTCTTTTTGGAGGTTCTAAGACCCTCCTCATCTCTTCTTCTCTTTTCCTCAACCATGGCATCTAAACCCTGTGTTTTCGCCATATAAGCAAAAATAGAATACCTGTCAACAGGAGAATCCCATCCCGTTTCTCCTCGGATGCTGGAGCCCACACAAGTCATAGTGGATGCCTGAACTTTCCCTCTTCTCACTATCTCCAAGGCACAGGACCATAAGGCAGAGTCTCCATCTGATTTCTACTCAAGCTGGACTCCATAAGTTGAAACATCTCCTCTAACACTCACATAAGCTGATCGCGCAGCCATATCATCAACGAGCTTCTTCATGCCTCCCTTACCAAAGTTCGTGTCAAGAGGAGCACCAGTCTATGTCAGCCATATCTTCCCATCTTGTCCCCAAAACACTACGTTCTTCTTACGCACTTCCTAAAAAGCATCACAATCTCTGCAGTGTTGGTGCTCTGTACTATCGCACCAAATACATCGTCTCCCTTTTCTTTGGCCAGCTGGGAAAGCAGTCACTGGAGCAGGTGCTACAGCAGGTACTGACATAAGTTTCTCTTTTAACTTCCTAACTTCATCTTTGACTGCCTCTATCGTCAAATCTGCCAAGCCTTTAATAACATCATCTACTGATAAGGGCACTGGAGCAGCAAGAACTGATGGATTTACAACAGGAGAAGTAGGCTTAGGCATAGAACTTCCAGCAAGGGTAGAAGTAGAGGTCTCCAAGGATTTTTCGGAAGCAGATCCTGTATTATGATGCAATTGTACCCTCCTGCGCTGCTTCTTAACAAGCACATTCACAACATCAATGACATGTCTCCATTCGGTCTTTAAGCCTGAATCGGTAGCTTGATCTTCCAAAAGATCATCCAACTTTTCCTATAAATCAGCATCAGCAGCTTCTAAAAATAATTCCACCTTCTGCATCTCCAAAGCTTGCTGCTCAGTCCCGTCCAACTGATCATAGCGACTCTCGAACTCTCGCAAAAGGGCGGTAACTGAAAGTCCCTTGTTAGGCATAGAAACCCATGCTAAGAAATTCCTACGGTTCATAAGACCTGTATCCTCGAGGAAATATTCATCTTTTAATGCCTTCTTAAACTCTGTCCAACCAGCATGTGTTCCTTGAATTTCTGAAATTCGGACCTCAAGCGCGCGAACCACGATCTGCAAGAAGTAGCAGCTCCAAACGTCTTGAGAAACCCCAAAAAACTTCATCTTTTCTTCATACAAATGCAGGTAAGTTGAAACTTGTTGGCCGTTGAACTGCTTCATCTCCTGTTGGACAGCCTTCAAAGCATCCATGGCATCACTATCGTGTTTCGCATGTGCTTGCTGCTGCATATAGGATGTAAACGAGTGAAACAAAAGCTTCATGACATTCTCGTCCGTCATCTCTTCTTGCAAGTCTCCCATCTTGTTGGAAATTGAGGTAGCGCTTTCACGTCGGGTTCACCAGAAATGTCGTAGAGTTTGTGCAAGAGCTGCTAAACGCGGGGTTCAAAATGCTGCAAGGAAAGAGGCTAACAAGAAGATCTCAATTTTTGATGCCAAAGATCACTATATTGCTTGTCAAGTGAATTACAACAAAGAAATTGCCAACAAACAAATTTTGTTCAAGTCCTTTTTATCTCAGCATGTAACTTTTGGCCTTATTCCAAGGCTCCTAAGAAAGCTCAAGCTTTCAAGCCACTAACAAAGGTAAAAGCATTGGGGCAAAGTCTGTAGGGCAACTAGAATAACGTACAGGAACTGCACTCACTACAAAACTGTGGCATCAAAGTATAACAGAGCCATTGGCCAAACATCAACTTGGTCACTGATTGCCTCAATTTTGTAACCTTTTCCTCAAAGAATGTTACTACCTGTTTGAAGTGGACACACAAACCTCGGGTGTCACGATTGTGGGAGAGAAGGAAGGAGTCTCACTTGTAGCTTTCTTGCTTGCACAATGGGGGAATACTCACAAAGGTGGAGGCTGAAAACAGTTTTCCTCTTCTTAGTTGTATAAGCCAAAAGAACTCTAGTATAAAGAAATAGAAGAACCTTATATATGGGTCTCAAACCAAACTAAACTAACTAAGGTGGCATATTAACTGAGCCACAAACTAGAGTAGATAAGGATAACTGTCATCTAGCTATTATTCATGGGCGGTGTACCAACCGCATCTACAACTGACAAGTCGGTGATATAAATGCACAACGGTCACCCTGGCATATCATGAGTGGAGCTCGATATCTCAATACTCCCCCTTGAGCTCAATCCCAATTCCTACACATCAAGCAGATCTTTGAACTTGCGCAGCTTCTCTGCACCCAATGCCTTCGTGAATATGTCAGCTACCTTATCCTCTGTGGTGACATAAACTAGATCAATAAGACCTAGTAAAACTCTCTCTCGCACATACTGATAATGCACCTCAATGTGCTTTGTTCTAGCATGATAGACTAGGTTATTTGACAAGTGTATACTACTCATGTTGTCACAATAAATGACAACTGGCCCATCTGTAGGCTGATGCATATCATAAAGTAGCTTATGCAACCAAGCTACCTCACATGCAGCCATTGCTGCACCCCTGTACTCAGCCTCTGTGCTCGACAAGGCAACTGTAGGCCGTTTCTTGCTGCTCCAAGTGACTGCAGCACTCCCAAAAGAGAACACATATCCACTGGTAGATCGTCTATCAGAAATACTACTAGCCCAATCAGCATCAGTGTATCCATACAACTGTATCTGAACCCCAGTCTCATAAAGTAGTCCATACTGCAATGTGAACTTCACATACCTAAGTATGCATCTAGCCGCATCCAAATGTGGTTTCCTTGGAGCTTGCATAAACTGACTTACCAATCCAACAACATAGCTCAAGTCTGGCCTGGTAATAGTCATATAAATCAAACTTCCTACTATGCGTCTGTATATAGTAGGGTCTTCGAGAAGCTCACCTACATCTGCGCTCAACTTCACATTCTGCTCCAAAGGAACTGAAATAGGCTTACAGCCTTTCATCCCATATTTGGACAGAATGTCCAATCCATACTGCCTTTGCAAGAGCCATATCCCACTTGGTAATCTAATCACCTCAATGCCCAAGAAATAACGCAGCTCTCCCAAATCCTTCATCTCAAACTTTTGCTTCAATAGCATTTTCACATGAAGGATATCTTCATCACTGTCACCTATCATAATCAAATCATCAACATAAATGACAAGTAGCATAATACCTTTCTTTGTTTTTCTCACATAAAGTGAAAAATCTGCCTTGGAAATCTGAAAGACAATAGTGACAAGATACTATCCTATCTTGTCAGACCATGCCCTAGGTACTTGCTTCAAGCCATACAAGGCTTTCTTCAACCTGCAAACAAACTCAGGATGAACAACATGCACATAACCTAGTGGCTGCTCCATATAGACCTCTTCTTGCAAATCACCATGTAAGAAGACATTCTTTACATCCATCTGATGTAAAGACCATTCCTTTGATGCAGCCATAGCAATGACTGCTCTTACGGTTGCCATCCTTGCAACCGGACTGAATGTTTCTTCATAATCAATGCCATATGTTTTTGCATACCCCTTGACTACTAATCTTGCCTTGTATCTGTTCACAGAACCATCTACATTGTGCTTCACCTTATAAACCCACTTACAGCCAATTGCATTCTTACCTTTAGGCAAAGGTACCAACTCCCATGTAGCATTTTCTTCCAAGGCATCCATTTCTTCATCCATGGCTTTCTCCCATTTTTCTTTTCCCATAGCTTGCTCAAAAGAAGTGGGTTCTGGTTCCTGTATCACTTTGACCATATAGGCATAGTGAATGGCTGTAAATCCATCATATTTTAACCTATCCACAGGATACCTAGCTCTGGTAGACCTGCGCAAAGTAGGTTCACTCCCAGGTGCTCTCAAAACATCCCTGGTCTTCCTTATTCCAGGTGTAACAATAGAAGGAATACCCAACTCATCAGCAATGCTCTGTTCTAAGCCACTAGATTCACCATCCACATAAGAGTGACCTGCATTCACATCAAACATGGGCTGATCTACCTTCTCTTTTCCTTTTTATGATACTTGAATACCACTATCTGCATTTCTTTGAGAAGATTCTCCTGATCTCAATCTGTCTATCCATGGCAAAGAATGTGAACCACTGCTAGAGGACGCTCCAGGTCCACTAATATTTTGTGACTGCTACTGTGAATTCTGTGCAGCATTACCATTTTGTGCATCTACATCATCAATCATATTTACTGGTTTATACCAACTACTCATCTCATAAAAAACAACATCTCTGCTCACTGTAAACTTACGAGTAGAAGGGTTATAACATCTATACCCTTTTTGCTGCAGAGAGTAACCAATAAAGATGCACTTCTCAGCTTTTGGATCCAACTTGGATCTCAACTCATCTGACACATGAACATAGGCAATGCAACCAAAAATCTTCAAATGAGAAATATCTGGTTCCCTACCAGTATACCTCTCCTCTGGAGTCATCCCATGTATTGTTGCAGTGGGAGTCCTATTCATTATGTAGACTGTTGTAGCAACTGCTTCAGCCTAGTAAAAATCTGGCAGGTCTTTTTCATTGAGCATGGCACGAGATACCTCTCCAATATACCTATTTTTTCTTTCTGCAATTCCATTTTGTTGTGGGGTATGACTACATGAATATTGCTGCTTTATGCCATGCTCCTGCAGGAACCTTGCAAACTCATTTGAGAGGTACTCTCCCCCTCCATCTGACCTTAGGCATTTTATTTGCAGGCCTATTTCTTTCTCAACCATAGCTTTAAGAGTTTTGAAATTCCCAAAAACTTCACTTTTCTTTTTCATAAAATACACCCAAAATTTTCTGCTATAGTCATCAATAAAAGTGACAAAATAATGACAGCCTCCAAGAGATGCAGCTTTAGTAGTCCACACATCAGAGTGGATTAATTCCAATGGCTGCTTACTCTCTTGAACATGTCTAGGAAATGGTTTCCTTGCCTGTTTTTCAAATTGACAGGCTTCACATACCTTATGCATTTCTGCAACCTTGAATTTAGGCAATCCTGCAACAATATTTTGGGCCTGCATTGATTTAAGTCGTTATACATTAACACGACCAATGCGTTTATGCCAGATATCAATATCTGCAACTACACCGGTCCCATGTGCAAACATTGCTGCACTCAATTCAGGCATGTCTGCATCCAACGTAAATATTCTGCCCTTATTCTTTCCTTTTTCTATCAAGCAACCTTTATTTTTCATATCCTCAACAAAGCATCCATGAGGATTAAATCTGACCCGCAAGCCCTACTCAACCATTTGACCAACAGAAACCAGATTCTTGGTGATATTCAGAACATGAAATACATCGGACAGGTATTTGTTTTTTCCATCCTGCATAGACAAAGGAATTTTTCCAATCTGCACAATAGGATATGCAGTATCATCACTAGTCTCCACAAATCCTGGTTTTTCCATTTCCCTTGCATCCTCCATCCATTCTGCATGACCTGTCATGTGGTTTGATGCACCTGAGTCAACATACCATACATCGTTGCTTTCTTCTGCACTTGTCATAGAATTGTTCATGTGCTGTACCATAAACAAATGCTCATTTATGTCATCACCCTGTCTACTAGAAGATGCATAATTCCCTTGTTGCAATTTTCCATTCATGATGTCATTCTGCTTTTTATAACAGTCTTTAGCCATATGACCCATTTTACCACAATAGTAGCATTCAACATTACTGTTTGCATTTTGGCCTCTTTGCCATCCACCACGACCTCTTTGGCTCTCCCTGCCTCTAGAGTTACCACGTCTTCCTCCATAGGACTCGTTTTCTTGAGTTTGCTGTATATTTTGATTTCTACCACGGCCTCCTCTACCTCTGCCTCTACCTCTACCTCTACCTCTTCCAGCATTTGAGTAGAAGATAGCTTCTTTTGAAGTTCCTCCTGAAGAAGATGCACCACCATTTCTCTGCTCCTCAGAAATTAGAAGAGCAATCAACTCCTCAAAATCAGGAAATCTTTCATGGACAGAAATGGATGTTCAGAACTGTGCATAATCCTTTCCTAGACCATTCAAGGTCACAGAAACTAAATCATCATCTTCCACTGGCGACCCAATGGAAGCAAGTGCATCTGCAATCTTCTTCACCTTCATGTGGTAGTCATTAATGCTCATATTTTCTCTTTGCACATTGTGCAACTCTTGCTTGAGCTGCATTTTCTTGGCTTGCGTATTTGTGCTGTACATTTTTGACAAAGTATCCCATGCCTCCTTTGGCGTACTTGCATCTTGAATATGCATAATCATAGAGTTTGAAATGCTCTTAGACAGCCAGTACATAATTTTCCTAGCTCTCTCATGCCATGCTTTAAATGCCTGCATTTGCTATTGATTGGGAACATCAGGAAAAATTGGTTCTCCTTCATTTCCTGCAACAAATTCCCAATATCCTTTTCTCATAAGGAAATTCGTCATTTTGAACTTCCATGCTTGGAAGTTGTTCTTGTCAAGCTTTTCATTGACAATATGTGAAAGAGAATCAGACGCCATTACAGAACACTGCAAAAAATTCTGTCACTGCAAAGAATACAACTTCAGCCTCACAAGGGCAAATCTACAAAACTAACGAAAGTGGTATTTGACCACACAGTCACTTGCTAGTGACGATTTTGCATCAACAGGCAACAGGAATGATTCTGTAACTCCCAATGTCTCTGCGCACAGGCATACGATGCAATTTTTACAGTAACTTTTCACTGATCTGTAGAACAGTGGTCCCACAGCATAAAACAGGGCCTTTTCCTAAGTGCATGCAGAAAACTTCTGCCTCCAAAACAGGCCCCGAATGGCCTCAAATCAAAAAAACAGGGATACCCTGGGCTAAAGCCCTCTCCCGCAGCATATACTGCCCTCTTGCCACACCGCAAAGGGCGTCTCAATCTGAGACAATGCACTCCTACACTTTTCGGCTATGCTACCTGTAGAGACTTGCTCCCAAACCAGAAAAATGAAAGCAACACTGGTCCTCTTACTAGAACACCACGAACTTGGTCTACTTTCTTGAGCTCCTTACCACGAACAAGGCTCTGATACCATGTCACAATTGTGGGAGAGAAGGAAGGATTCTCACTTGTAGCTTTCTTGCTTGCACAATGGGGGAATACTCACAAAGGTGGAGGCTGAAAACAGTTTTTCCTCTTCTTAGTTGTGTAAGCCAAAAGAACTCTAGTACAAAGAAATAGAAGAACCCTATATATGGGTCTCAAACCAAACTCAACTAACTAGGGTGGCATACTAACTGAGCCACGAACTAGAGTAGATAAGGATAGCTATCATCTAGCTATTATTCATGGGCAGTGTACCAACCGCATCTGCAACTGACAAGTCGGTGACATAAATGCACAACGGTCACCCTCACATATCACGAGTGGAGCTTGATATCTCAACATCGGGATCATTCATACATGCATATGTGTCCCTGGGACCACCTAAACAAGCTACTCATGATGGACTGGTTGGAGTGTTGCAACCTGCTGTCTCAAATATTTCATCACAAATTTTGCCATCAGCACCAAGCTCTTGCTGAGTGTACACATCAATCCGGACCTTCTGTGTAGTAGGAACGTGAAAAGTTGGCACCTTCACCTTCTAGCCAGAAGTGTGTAACAGCTTGGCTGCAGAAATAAAATCCTCAATTTTTCCACTAGTGCATGAACCAATGTACACCCAATCAATCTTCACACTAGTACATTCTCTTGCAAGAGCACAATTGTCTAGAGAATGTGGCTTTGCAACAACAAGCTCCAGTTTAGAGACTTCAAATCTGTATTCAGCAGCAAACTTGGCAAACTCATCTGTATATATTGGCTCAAAAGGTTTGGTAGCTTTTCAAAATCCTCCTAGAGACCCATGTTGAACGTAACCTGCAATCAATGCAGTCCAAGTCACCACATCTTGTTTAGGAAGCTCGCCCAGTAGTTGTTCAGCTTTGACAAACTCGCTGCATTTGACATACATTCTGACTAAAGCATTCCCTATATAAGTATTCATTCCTAGTAATTCACATTTCAGTACATCGGCATGTATCTTAGTGCCTTTATGCAAATCCTTCTGCTTGCCACAAGCCTTCAGCAAGGCCACGATGGCCTTTTCATCTCCCACATTGAGCTTTTCATCCTGTATTTCTGTTAATGTCACCAAGCATTTCCTCACAAGCTCTTCATGAATCCAACGTGGATCATAGAAGCCGTCAATCCACTTGGATGCCTTAAGCATTTGGGTTTACAGTCTGGAGATCTCTCTTATCTCAGCCATCAAAATAAGATAACCCTTGCTACTCTGCTCCATCAATTCTTGGAGAAAGATTTGGTGCTTGCAGGTACCAGGCATTTATAGCATCCGGAGCTGCATTATCTGGCATTTCCAGACAAAAACTGTGGTATCCTGCTCCGCATAAGCTACAATTTCGAGACTGGTTTCCATCAAGGTGATTTTTGTAGTTGGCACAAGCCTCTAGTGATTTATAATCGACTTCACTGTCAGTTTCATCCAGAGGCCCTTGCATTCAAGCTTTTCCCTCCAATACAACAGTTATCCTTGGCTTATACAACTTGGAAGTTCTTTTCAAAAGCTCAAAAATAGTCCATTGTTTGTAGCTTCCCATTATGCGTAAGCACTAGACACAATCATCATCCCATCAGAGTGCGCTTTTGGACAGTCCTCTGGCACTTTGTGCTTCTCTCATATACGCCTTCTTCCTCCCCAGTCGCCCACCACCAATTCATGTGTAGAGATACATCTACGTCCGACGATCAGAACCATGGAATCTTATCCCTGCACCGTGGCTGATTCCTCAAATAAGAAACTGTGGCCCCAAAGCGATGGCGCCGCATCGATGAAGATCATTGAGGCTGATTCGATAGATTTCATTGATTGACTGCCTGGGAGAGAGAAAAAGCCACTAAGGCTTTACCTCATTTTTCTTTAGCTTTAGTCGTCTGTGACAAGAATAGGCACGGCCAAAAAGGGCTCATGTCACGCATCATCATTATCACCACCATCATCCCATCAAGAGGTAAAGAAGAGACTCCAGACTCCCCGAATGCCTTGTGTTTCACGCAGATTCAGCTACATCAACAGCTAGCTTAGAGCACATCAAGCCTCTAGAAAAACTAGACCAAATGGTTGCAAATGAGATCTTGAGAGTGTCCCCATCTGCTTTCTTCCCACTAATATCAGCACGTTTTCTTTTTCGACCTTCGGCAAGTGCTTCAATTTGTCTGCCACCAAACCAGCGACCATTCATAATCTGAATACACTTTAGGCCACTTTGTCTATCTTCATAACCAGAACTAGTCCTTGTGAGTTATTGTCATATATACAAATTTTCTCAATAGCACCAAGTTTGCTACACTCTTCAGTTTTGTCTGCCTCCAAATCTGAGAGCAGATTCAGGTCCTCCACCAACTCCTGCTGTGTGAATATGTTTTTCAAAAGCACACCCATTGCTTGTTGCTTCTTAGCATCATCGAAGCGCTTTGCAACTGAAGTTCAAGTCATGCCATGCTCCTGGGAGACCTTTGAATTCGCATTCGCAAACCCTTCTCGCTCTGCCTACTGAATTTCTCAACAGTGAGATCTCCAAGGACCAAGCCATCAAATAGCACCTCATCACATCATACGATTAGCGAATCACTTCTGCTATCACTGATCAAGAAATCACAATGTTATCAAAGCTCGCTGATACTGACTCCCCGTTCTTGAGGCATTGGTACACTATTAGGTTGCAATGGGAAGTCGAAGGGTTCCGCATAATGACCAACGCTGAGTAGCACCACGCTATCAAAACAGCGGAATACGACCCCACATATGTCGCGCCAACCTCGTATAGAGTGTTAACCACTCTTTGGGGACGACCCATGGAAGAACACATCAAAGGATACCCCTACCTCAACTGCTTATTGACTGAGGAAGAGTTACACATTGCTAGCCGTGTCAACTCTGGTGACTTCCTAACAGATGTTCTCACATACATCACGCAAGTGGGGATTCAACCCTCTGATCTGGACCGCAAATATCACTTAGAATACAACCCCCAGTTCTATGATTGGCTCCTTCACAAGTAACTCCTACGCCACCATGCCAAATGCCCTTGCCCTTCTGACCCTAAATCCTAGGAAGGATTCTTCTCAAGCTGGAAGGGGAGGAGGTGAGGTGAATCAAATCAGGCCAATCAAATCAAAATTAGTGAAACACATAAACATATATTATGAAAAATTGATGGGGTAGGAAAAAGGGCATGGAAATTTTGAAGTAAAGGGAAAAAAGTCAAAGGTTGGAAAAAATAAATCTACAGTGGTTCTTAATGAATTCATTCAAAAAGCATAGAGTTTCTCTTTTTCAGCAATCAGCAAATTACCATGTGGAAAGCACTAATGAAAACTTTGGTTTATGACAGGAACGAAAAATGTCTCAACAAGACCGTGTCCACCGACTTCCATTCACGGAAGAGGAGAGAGCGCAGTACAGCATCACCCTGGAGAGCCACGCCTACAACCAACTGAAATTCCGAACTATTCATAATATAGAAGGATTAGTGGCCAAGGAAGGGGTGGCCAGGAGAGTTGTTGAAAACTGCAACTTCACTAAGTACCTGGAAAGATTTGCACAAGAACCCGACCACACAAGCTGCGTGAAATTTCTCAGGTCTTACGACCCCGACAACGAATGCGGCACCATCACAATAGGAAGGGGACAGAATGCCAAGCAAGTGTTGGTTCGCTTAATCCCCGCCTTGGTGGAAAAGGTGCTGGGACTAGAACCAGAAATGGAAAAGAAGCAGAAGAGAGATGTGTACGCCATGCTAGGGATGAGAAAGGAGGACGTGCTGACAAACAACGGCATCAGCATCCAAGATATCCCCGATGCACAAACCAGATTGCAGGAAAAATTGATACACGCGCTCTTTTCCATCCAGCGCTACAACGCATTGATGCACCAAATCTGTGTGCCGGTACTAGAGAATGTGGTGGCTCATACCCTGCATGAAGTCGATTGGAATGGCTATGTACGCAAAACCATCGACTAAGTGGCTAAAGCACTGGCTTTAGGAAGCATGCCCGCAGGAGGAGAGTCTCCACTGTCTAAGGCCACAAAAAGAAAGAAGGCCTCCTCTAAGGCCTTGTTCATCGCCTATGGAAGCATCTTAAAAGCACTCATCCAACAGGCCGTGAAAGAGACGCAGGATGCAGAAGAGGGGGAAGGGGAAACGCCTGACAGGTCACCCCCTCATCAGTACTACCAGGAGAGGTCCAGCGACAGGACTGAGACCGATAAGGAAGGACAGGGGCAAGAAGAGCAATCAAGCAAAAAGCAGGTCAAGGAAACCAAGAAGAAGGCAGCACAGAAGAAAAAGAAACCAGATGAAGGCCGTAGAAAGGAGAAGGAAGATTTGGAAAAAGAAAAAAGACAATCCCTCAGGGAGGCCGAGGAGAGAGAGAGGAAGAGGAAGCAGGAAGAAGAAGAAACAACAGAGCAAGTCCAGCGGGCTAAAAAGACATCAAAGCAAGAGGCTGAAAGGAGAAGAAGAGAGGAGCGGGAAGAAAAAGAGAAATAGAGGAAGAATACAAAAAGGCCGAAAAAGAAAGGCAAAGAAGAGTTGCGGAGGAAGAAGAGGAATTAAGAATAAAGGAAGAGGAGGACTTGGCCGAGGCCACACGCCGGTCCATTGATCAACAATGTAGGGCGGATGATCCAGGAGCCTGGAACTAGTTGAGGGAAGAAGGGCCTAGCTCTACCGCACAGGCACCAGAAGCCGTGCCGCCCGCAGTCCTGGAAGGCAAAGGCAAAGCACCCCTCTATCCTATCCCCACCCTCATGGCACCCTCCACTGAACCCACTATGCTCACCCCTAGAATCCTCATTAGCATGGAAGTTTCCAACTTTGTGGCCTGGATGCAATACTTCATCAGTAAAGAAATGGCCCAAGGGAAGAGCACATAACTATGACCATGGGGCCAAAAAGGCCAGCCGCGGATGCAGAATCAAGGCAGGACCAGAAGCGTCCACGTGTGAGGCCTCAACCACCCCCACCCACGCAACAATGATGCCACCAACGAGTTATGACGAATACATCGCTGAACTGCTCTCCCAATTGGAGAGGGCGAAGGAGGAAAAGAGAATGGCGGTGGCTGAGTTGGTGGCAGAGAAAGAGTCAGTAGCCGCCTTCCAACTAGAGAAAACCTGCATCATAGCCATGCAGCAACGTCAAATATTTGACCTCAAGCAAGAATTGAAAGCAAAAGAAGACATGGAAGAAAGCTACAAACAATGGCTTGAGGACGAAAATCAAGAACTTGTGCAAATGCAGCGGGAATACAAGCTCCTCCTGATGCAACATGGGGAATTGGAGGCAAAAACCGCCACCATTGAGCAAATGATGGAGAAACTAAACGCCAAAGAAGAGGAGAGAAGACAAGAGAGGGAGTAACATCGAAAAGAGATCGAGTCCATGACCGATCAACTACACCTCGAAAGGAAAGAGCACGAGAATATGAGCAAAGAACTCAAGGCCCAGGAGTAGAAGCTCGTAACCCTAGCACAAAAGCAGGGGGAGAGCATGGAAGGAATAAACAAAAGGTCGGAGGAATGGGCCATGCAGAATGAGAAACGGGTGAAGGCACTGGCGCGGCGCCTAGCTTTGGTGGAAAAAGAAAAAATCTTGGCAAAAAGCAAAGCGGACGCTGCCCAAATAGCCTTCACTACCCAGCAACAGGCCTTCCTCAACACATTACTGGACATGACCCGGCCGAAGGGAAAGGAGTCGTTGGAGGTGGTGCACAAGAAATTGAGCATCGCACGTAGAGCCCTGCATGCGGGGCTACAAATGCCACCCCAACTTACGGAGATTAGGCTGGGCTTAGAAGAACAATGAAAGTACCTGCTATTGGCCAGCCTAACCCCCCAGGAGGCGGATGCACTCGGTTTTGAGGAAGGAGCGCAGCTAGACGACTGGCAGGGGGAGGACACTGACACTGAATTTGTCATAAGAAGAACCAGCAAAGAAATAGTCCCACAACCCCCCTCGCTGCATGATCAGGAACAACAACAAATCGACCCGCCCCCTGACAGACAAACCATGCTCAAGGAGTGATGGAGAAAATTAGTGGAAGAAACCAGAAGGCATTTGCATGCCAAACTAGTCATGCAACCATCCGCATCCCTCCCACCATGCCCCGATGACCTCCCAACACAATTCCACGCAGAGCTGTAATTTGGGAATAGCATGAAAACAAAAATGACCCTTTTACTTTCAGTTTTCTCATGCCTAACAGCCTGAGAAGGGTCTTGCCAATTAAGGTAATGGAGGAGGTGATCGGCTGGCAACTGGTTGGGGCACAAAAATGGCTAGAAGATAGGGTAAAGACCCCCACTCTATGGGGCACGGAGAAATCAGAGTTTTGGCAAGACAATGTGTTCAAGGTACCACACACTGTAAGGGGCTACAACTGCCAACCTCTCTGGAGAAGGCGAGTATGTGATATTAACATGCTCGCCTGGATGGCGTTTTGCAACACCCTACCCTACGAGAGGAACAACCCCACATTCATGGCGTATCCTCGTAGGGTAGGCATGGATTTTGTTGTTACCCTCCATGCGCGACATGACTTCCCCATCATCTACAACTCCTACGCCACCTCCTTTGAGCATGCCCTCCTTTTTTATTTAGGAAGCCTAAGTGACTCCATGACGCGCTTTCTCGCAGACTTCTCCTCCTGTCCTGATCTCACCTTTATAACTACATGTAATTACCTTAGGCTTCTTAAGCTATTACTCAAGCAAGATCAGACACCACAAGAGAATAACTTCCCCCCCCCTTTTTTGACCCCAATGCTATTGATAGCTGTGCTATGGGACGCCTAATGATGAGAGCTAGCCTACTCCCCTCCTTTTGCCTAGCTCTCCTAGAAGACATGAATGACAACCAGTTTACTAATTGCAATCACCCTTTCCTCTCCACCACCTCTCTCCACGTCCGCATGAATCTGAAAGGATACATGCAAAGCTACCAAATTTTGAGCAAATCCATCCAACCCCCTTCCCTTCCTCATTCAGATGAAGAGAATTAGGCCCTGGCTGTCATTCCACTAATGTAACTTATTATTATTATTATTATTATTTTAAGAGAGGAGAAAAGTAAAGAGAAGCAAAAGCGGAGAAAAGAACAGCACGAAAAACACTCTCCACTGACTAGACAACATAGCCCACTTGCAGAAGCACTTACCACTGCACCTAGGGGTTCAAAAGTTAGGCATGCCCGGTGGCTTTGTTCGGCTGGCTCCACTCCTAGCCCCCTACCCCTTTTTCTCCCCCACTTCATGCTTAGAGCACATCAAGGGCAGGACATACCTAGGGAGGTAACACTCGGCCTATGGTTAGACCTGTCACCCTAAGCCACTTGCACCGCACTTCTCTTGGCACAAATGGGGTCCTCAAGTGTGGGACATCACCCAAGCTTGCATGCGGTTAGACCCGCCTCCCCATTCCACTAGCACGAGCACAATGCACTAACACAATGAGGTAAGCACTCCCCTTAGGAACAGCACCGCATCTTCTCCCTTCAAACATCCCAAAAAGCAACAAACCACCGACTTCGGAGGCCCCGTCAACCACGCAATACCCATTTGGCTTCTCCGACAAAAATCACTTCACAGCTTCCACAAGCACTTAAGTCTCCAAGTGGCCCTCACCTTTACACCACTTGGCCAATTGCCGACAAATCTACAACAACACAGAAGTGCCATGGGACTGGCACCCATCTAGGAGGGGGGTAATGTTAACCCCAAGTCGAGATGGCGAAAAAAGGAAGAAAAAAGTAGAAAAAAAACATGAAAAAAGAGCATAGACACGCAGGCGACCTCCAAAGCTAAGCCGGGGCAAAAAGCGCAATTTTAAATGAAAGGCGCCTCAAAAAACTTGGAAAACTCTTGTAAAAGAGCACCAGGCCCCCTCTTGTGCCAATTGTAAAATATTAGATGGGTGTAGGCTAGAGGCATAAGGCTAGAAGAGGGAAATGGAAAAAGAACCTTGCCACAATGGCCGATCATGTAAAAAAGGGATGGGTGCCCATGGGATTTTAGGGTTTGTATATATAAAGTTCAAAAAGTGATTGAGAGCTCATTCTTTGGTGTGTGGCTAACAAGAGCTCTCTTCTTCTTCTCTTCTCCTCATCTTCTTGCTTGTGTGTGCTCTTGAGAGAGAGAGTGAGACAGTGTGAGGGAGTGAGTGTGTGAGAGTGAGGGATCAAGAGGGTGAAGCTCTTCACCATCTCCTCTTCTCTTCTTCTCTTCTCTTCTATTTTCTCGTGTGCGCGGCTATGGAGGATGAAGCTTGGAGATGGAGGAGGCTTGAGGATGCTTGAGCTCGCATCTAGGATTGTGGAGCTACCGGGGTGTGCGAGTGAGGAGGAAACTCGTGTCGGCATCAAGGTAAGCTCACTACACTCATAGGATCGATGGCGCGTCAGCTAGGTGAGAGATAGCCATTAGAGCTTGCTTGGAATGCTTGAAACAATAAGTGGTGAGTGGGCCTTGGCGGTTGAGCAAAGCTCCCACAGAGGGGGGGAAGCTTCTGCGGACTAACATTGATGGAGGGGGCCGCTACAGCCATATCCGGGGGGGTTTTATAGAGGGAGGAGGTAGTATTGGGGGGGGAGAGAGGGCCGTCTAACGGCCCCACCCCCCCACGTGGGGGGCTACATGCCCCCCTTATTTCTACTCTCGCTCTCTCTCTCTCTCTCTCTCTCTCTCTCTCTCTCTCTCTCTCTCTCTCTCTCTCTCTCTCTCTCTCTCTCTCTCTCTCCCCCCACCATGCACACGGCAGGGGAAGAGAGAGGGAGAGTAACAAAAAATTTGCCTTAAATTTAAAAAAAAACCTTTTAGGGGGGATTCTTATGGGGGAAGGCATGGAGGGGGGGGGGGGGGGGGGACACCGGGGGATGTTACATCTTGGTTGAAAGAAATAAAGCAGTGAGACTTGAGAAAAACCGGCCCTCTTGGCCTAATGGAATCAAACAGAAGAGCTCCTATATATCTCCCCCTTGTAAAATCTTATTAATATATAACAAGATGCTCCATCCCAAGGAGGAAATGGGGCTCTTGCCCTAAACTAAATGCATCAAATTATGACCCATACCTCCTGCATAAATATCAATAGGTGTACACAAAACATGCCATCTAACCAATTGATGGGTCCAAGATAACAAAGGAAAATGAGTCTCGGCCACTCTTTGCATCACCCATACTAACCATCACCTGCCATATAGTGTGCGTTCTGAAAAAAGGCCCCATAATCAATCGGGTCCTATCTCATCATTAATAGAGATATGTAAACCAGGACCACAGTTGAAGAAAAGGTCTTCTTCATAAGAAAAGTTTGCTAACGAGTCCGCAAACTAATTCCAATATTGTGGAACCAACTAAAGAGACTCTCAAACCCATCGAGCATGGTCATTGCACTACGATAATATAGAGAAAGAATGGGATTTTGTAATGTGTAAGTCCCATTTAGTTGGTTCAATACCCATTGGGAATCCCCCTTCACTAACAATTGATGGATACGGCCTCTCTTAGCAATATTCACTCTCATAATTAAAGCTTTGTATTCTGCCATGTTATTGGTAAATCCAACCCTGAGATAAATAGCTAATTTCATCACAACTCTATGTCGGGGGATCTCTAATAACTACCCCTATGCTCCCTTTCTTGTTGGGACCCCTGGACACTCCATCAAAGTACATTGTGTACATCCACAATGGGTTCACATAGCCATAGCCATCGTAAGCTCTACTCATAATTATGATAATCAAAATTTAGCATATTTAGAGGATGTACTGAAGGCTCTATCCCACCTTTGTCATTGAATATAACAGGGATGCTTATCAAGATTCTCAAGCAGTGATGAGATAAGTCTTTGATTTCCCTATTCTTACGATCTTATGGGACTGTCCCATTTGGGCTCAAGTTTTCCTGGAAACAATTCTCTGCGTCTATCATAATAAAGAACCAACTGCCCCCTCTTAAAGGTGCATTTCCTTGCTTTTAAATCATGCAGCTTCTTTATCCAACACTTAGCTCATCCAAGTGGGCAAGAGTTGTAAAGCACTCCAAGAATGCATCCTCATCACCCAAAGAATGATTGATTTCAATTCTTATAGTTGGCAACTCAATCTCTAAGGGAAACATACTCCTCCCCATTCACTAGCTTGTTGACATGGTGTGACCAATGGCTCATTTAAATGTCATGTTTTGTGCCCACATCGCCATATATGATTTTTTATCCCAGTCTTGCTTCTTTTCGAATACTATTTTTGATAAAATACGAACAAGATGCTTGTTAGTACCTTCAACTTGCCCATTTGCTTGTGGTTTATAAGGATTTGTCTTAGTGTCTTTGATTTTCCATGCTTCAGTCAAGCTTTTAATCACCTTGTTTAGGAAATGAGTTCCACGGTCTGATACTAATTCTTTTGGCAAACCAAATGGCATATAATCTGCTCTAGTAGGAAACTATTAGTCTCCTTTGCATCGTATTGGACATGCAAATGTACAAAGGCTGAAATTAATGTAGTCGAGATGATTGGTTACAAGGTTGCCTTCTTTTAGAGTTGCAGAATTGTATAAAGTCTATGAAGCATGCCAATTTGGTAAGCAGGCAAGACAACCCTTCTAGTATGATAGAGAAGTGAGTAGAAAAATACTTGATATAGTGCATACAGATGTTTGGGGGCCTATACAGAATGTATCTCTTGGTGGCAGCAAATAATTTGTCACATTTATTGATGACTATTCAAGAAAGTTATGGGTATAATCCATGAACAAAACTCCCACTGCAGTTCATGGGATGACTCCAGAAGAGTGCTTTACTGGCAAGAAGCCCGATGTATCACACTTGAAGGTATTTGGATGTGTTGCATATGTTCATGTGCCAGATGAGCTATGGAAGAAGATTTATCCAAAGGCTAAAAAATGTATTTTTATTGGGTACTCTTTAAAGGGAGAAAGGGTATCATTGTTATAACCCTATCACAGGTGAGTTCAGAGTGAGCATGGATGTTATCTTCGATGAGATGGGCAGCTGGTATGCACCTGCTAGTGATGTATTAGATGATGATAATGATCAGGACAGTTATGTGTAGAAAGAAAAAAAAGAATCACGGAATCTTAATGGGCCAGAAACATCATCTGGCACTATATGGCATAAATTATGAAGAGACATTCAATCGAGTTGCTAGGATGGCAATTGTTAGATGTGTGATTGCCTTGGAAGTAGCCAAAGGTTGGAGTTTGCAGAAAATGGATGTTAAGAATGCCTTCTTGCATGGTGAATTGCAAGAAGAAGTGTATATGGAGCAGACAGCAGGTTATGAGGATTTAGAGCATCCCACATATGTGTGCAGGTTAAAGAAGGCACTCTATTGGTTGAAGCAAGCACCTAGAGCATGGTCTGACAAGATTGGAGAGTATCTTGTCAATATTAGATTTTGTATTTCTGATACTGATCACTCACTTTATGTGAGAAAGGGAGATGTAGGTTTGGTCATCATAGTCATCTATGTGGATGACTTGATTATTACCGGTGACAGTGACAATGGGATTGCTGAAGTTAAGGACTTCTTGAAGAAGAAGTTTGAGATGAAAGATTTGGGTGAGCTGAGATACTTTCTTGGTATTGAGGTGATCAGATATGCTGATGGTATATGGCTATCCCAAATGTAGTATGGCTTGGATATGTTATCCAAGTATGGTATGATAGCATGTCAGCCTCTTTCAATACCATTGGAGCAAAATGTGAAGTTGAGTGCTGACGTTGGGATGAGATAGAATACCCTACTATGTTCAAGAGGATAGTAGGGAGTTTGATTTACATGACTATCACAAGGCAAAACTTGAGCTATGTTGTTGGCCTTGTCAGTCAGTTTATGCAGATGCTTAGAAAGCCCCATTTGGACGCACTTAGATGTATATTGAGGTATGTGAAGTCCACTTTACATTATGGAATTTTTTATGAGGCAAGTCAGGACGTACAGGTCTTTGGATACACAAATGCAGATTGGTCTAACAGAAGATCTACAGGTGGATTCATGTTTTCCATTGGCAGTACAACAGTTAGATGGAGCAGCAAAAAGCAGCCTACAGTTGCTTTATCAAGTACATAGGCTGAGTATAGAGGTGCTGCTATGGCAGTATGTGAGGTGGTATGGTTCCAAAAGTTATTAGGTGATTTGGACATGCATGGAGATGGTCCAGTTGTCATGCATTGTGACAACATGAGCAACATATAGTTAGCTAGGAATCCAGTGTTCCATGCTAGGACGAAACACATTGAGGTGCACTACCACTTTGTGAGAGAGAAGGTACTTGCAGGGGAGATTGACTTGGTATATGTCAGCACACAAGATCAGATAGCTGACATTTTCACAAAGGCATTGGGTGCAGAGAAGCTTCGAAAGTTCTGAAGCTTACTTGGAGTTGCAGAGATAGAATTGAGCTTGAGGGGGAGTGTTGAGATGGCAAGCTCAACACGTGCGGACATTGATGATGGACTACCTTGCTAGATGGGTCCGCACATCTACACTTAGCATGTTGGTGGTCATTATGACACTCACATGGCCACTGACTTATCACTTATTATATTTAGTTTGTTACACCTACCTACAGTTGGCAAAGATATAGCTCCAGTCGATTAGTGTAGTCAGTTATGTAAGGCCACTTTCCTTTATGTTGTATCTTATCTATACTTTGTGTATATTGTATAGTGTGTGGAAGAAGAAGAAAAATCAGCAAGAAAAAGTTTTGGCCTCCATCTCTCTTCATGTGTTCTTGAGTGAGCTTCCTCTTGTGTATACAATGTGTGTTTGGCGCAACAGCTCAAGCAAATCCCCCCATCATGCGATTCTTGACACGGATTTGATAGAATCAACCATAATCTTCAACATCTTCATAGAATCCATCAATAGAATAAAAAATACAAGAGAATACACCACTTTTGAATGGAAATAATCACATAGTATTCATCTTCATTATTATCATAGTTTTCTCTCTCAATCTCTCATAGATAGATACATTGTTTTGATAGAATCGGCTATCTCTAACTCTCTCTCTCTCTCTCTCTCTCTCAATAGTACATCATATCCTCACTAAAATAATCCATAATCACTCTCAATAATCATTCTTAGGTTGTGGATGCACCTCCCAAGAGGCATGTCTATGTCAAAGAGGCACCACAGCATCTACAGTAACCCTTTATATCTTGCTTCTGTCTCTATCACTTCAGCCTACACTTGAGTCTTTAGTAGCTACTTCTTCCATTTGTTTTAGCTCTTTTGAACTTAGATTCATCCTTTACCAAGGTTGAAACAACATACCAAAGTCAAACATATATTCCACAAAACACTTACAGAAGATCTACATAATAGAACAGAAGATCAACAGAGAGTTATAGAAGGTCACCAAAGAACATCAAAACCTCATAACTCATACTAAAACCATCCCAAACTATCAAAAACTATTCAATAATCTTTCAAAATATCTCAAGCTTCATCAATCCATACTTCATACAGAAGAAAATCAGAACAAAACAGAAGCTAAAAAGAAGGTATCAAAACCAATTAGAACCTCAACAGAACCTATCAGAACATCATAGAGCCTCATATTCCTACTAAGAATCATCATGAGCTTCCAAAACATAATCAATATCATCCAAAACACTTTCAAACACTTCCAAAATAACCAATCGTCACTCAAAATCCATCAAAAATCAACCATTCAGTCCCTCAAAAACAACAAAAATCAACCAAAAAAACCTAGTCATTTCAGCATTCAACATATCCTCACACTTAGAAAGGAAGTGTCCTTACGACTTAAGAAAAAGAAGAATATAAGTTCAATAAAAATCTCAATTTGATCTTATGTATTCAATAACCACCCAACCACAACCCCAACATATCACCTATATATCTGATTATACTACAACGAAAGGAAAACACCCTTGTGGATATTATTTCCATTTTTTAAAAAGTTATTAGCAACACAAAGTCATAAAGGATATAAGAGTTTTTCTTAAATCAGCATCATCTTCTGCTAGCTTTTAATCCGACATCTTCTTCATCAATCCAGCTTCAACTTCAATTCCATTCAACAAAGATAAACAATATACCCATACCACATATACAACTCACACAAACACAATACCAAGTAATCTGAATGGCACATGCCCCCAAAAAATGGACAGCGTAGAAAAATATTTCCGTTAAAGAAAAAGTAATGATACATTCAAAAAAAACTCCACTGCAAGCAGGATGCAAACACTTCTTCTTAAACTGCATGCTATACTTGAGACGCTCCAAAGTTTTACTCTCATCTAAAAAATGCAAAGACATATTCTAGAGGAACTGTAAACAACACATCCTTTCCAGCAAAATAAGAAACCTGGTAGGGAAAGCCTATGCAAAGTAATATAGAATATCCATCTGAGTAGCAGTGATGCCAGGAGGCATATTCCACGGTGGATTCCGTGAGGTTTTGAGGTGGATTCTGTAAAATTTTATTACCGGGGCTCATACACAAGGTGGCTTCTTTGTGTGAAAAGTCGATAGGGGTGCCTATCCTTTTCGGGCATCTTGTTAATTTAATGTGTAAGTGGGTGATTCCATAGCGGGTGATTCTGCAAAATACATATTTAAATTAATAAACGTTTATGAGTTTAGAGTGCGCACACTCGTAATAAATTAAGGTTAGGATTGAGTTCTAACCAATTTATTTATTTTGTAGTTGAAGACTGCTAAGTATTCACTTTTCTTGGTTTAATTGCATTATTTTTCTAACAATTGTGAATGCTTTAGTTGATGTGTAGAGCAAGCAGCGGTGGCATTGGGAAGCATTGGAGGATAGCGTGTATTCAAATTATTATCAATTTTTGATGGGTGCGCATCTTAGACATGGCACCAATATTTTGACGCGCTTATTTATTAAACCGCTTGATATTTATTTATTACTTTTGTATGCGCATGGGTGCACAATTTAAATATTTTTATTAGACATTTTATTTGGGTACCGCCTGACTCTTTGGGCGCCCAATAGCTTTAATTCTTTAGTGGCACAAAAGCAAACACAAAAGCTAAAGTGTGATAATTGTAAATTGGGCTATTTTTTGAGCTTGAAGATGAATAATATATAAAATACATGCTTTGTGGAGCGCTCACACAAGGCATGGGGGAAAATTGTACCCAATTAGTCTCTTGCTTCATGTCGTGCAAGCTTTCTTCCTTGTTTTTTGTGCAAAACTAGAGTTCTTTTGTTCTTGGGGACCTTCTGACGCTCACTACACGCACATACGGCGTCCAATCTGTGCATCAATGGTATCAAAGCGAAGTTGAGATCGAGACCTTCCAATCGCTTACCATCTTGCGCGAAGGCGGAGCTCCTGGAACAATTGATCTCTACAGCCAGTCTCGTGGCAAACGGTCGATACCAGCGTGTTCTTGGTAGTCAAGAGCCCCCTGCTGTACACTCAGATCGCGAGGGACCGGCCTCTGCAGAGGACCACGTAGAAAGATCCTACATCAAGTCATTGGTTACTTCTTAACAGATAAGCCAATTTTCCTCCATAGCTCTTAAAGCTTCAAAGTAAAGCCTGAAAGGCTTAAAGAGAAGCTTAACAAAAGCTTCAAAACTCATTTTTAACCCGTCGGCGGCGGCAGTATGTATTGCCCGTCGCCGAAACGGGCGAAGACATATTCATGTCCTTAAAAATCATGATTAGTCAAAAAGACAAAAAGTTCTAAGTTACCAAGGTTCTAAAGATCATAAGCTTCAATCTCCAAAAACTACTATAGAGGCAGTTCCTATTCGGCAACACACAAATTTGCTTACTACTCTCTGGAAGCCCCTGTTCACACCTGTGAATTGACAGAATCATATTCTAGTGAACAATCGGCAACACGCAGTTCATACGCAAAATTATTTTCTTAGAAGACGACTGTGACATCGAATTTTGCAATCGTAAAGGAAAAATACTACAAGACCCAAACTAAATATATGTATATATAAGCCTTGTAAACCCGCCTTTGAGCTATGCTCATCCCGCTAACAAGGTTTCGAGTGTGTGAGGTCTTTTGGAATTTTGTAGGATGACTGATCAAACCATGGAAGATTTTATGGGCTGAAGGTGATCTACCCGAACCAACAATGGAGCAAAAATTGGATTTGATTATGATGTAGCTTCAAGAGGAACGAAGAGCACGACAAACTTTGCAAGCTCAACTGGCCAATCTGCAACGATCTATTGCTGACCAAGATGGATCGCAACCTGAAGATCTTATACGACGTACTATCGATGCAACACTTGAAGCCCAATCTATTCGGAAAGAAACAAAGATAAGTAAAAGGAACTTCAAATTTCGTACTTTCAATGGATCACACGATGGAAAGACTGTACTTGCTTTTATCATTCAATTTGATGATTATTTCCATGAAGAATCATATGCTGAGAGAGACAAAATTAAATGTGTCACTAACCATCTAGTTGACCGAGCATCTTTATGGTGGTCTGTTGTCCACAAAAGGGTTGATTGTCCCACTACCTAGGAGACTTTCCAAAAGAAATTTTTGCAGAATTTCCTTCCACCTCAATTCCACGAAAAAACAATCAAACCATCGGATCTTCTACAATAAAGGGATTGCGAACCTATTTCACAATATACTGAGCGTTTCTGGAATGCTCTATTGCAACTACGAATGCTCGAAGATGTACCTGAAGCAACTCATAAACGCAAGTTTATGTCTGGCCTACTTGGACATTTTTATACGAAGGTCAATATGTTCAAGCCAACAACCCTTGAAGATGCAATTTCCTTGGCCCATGACACTGAAGATAAAATTCGCGGACGAGATAAGCGACCACAACAATTTCCAACTAATGGTAACCTTGGTTCCAAACAATTCAATTCAAATTTTTGAATATTCAATCAAAGTCGTTTTCTTCCATCTTCATTCCGTAAATCTTGGACATGACCACCTGCCTTGCCATCAAACACAAATCCAAATCCTAAGCCATCTCTTCAGTCAAATCCTAACATTCCTAAACTTCTTGCCATTACCAATAATGTATCCAAACCAAAACCCATAGTACATTACAAATGTCATCAACCTGGACATTTAGCAACCAATTGTCAATCTAAAAAGCCATCTGTTCATATTAATTATTTGGGAGCAATAGACGATGAAGAACATGAAGAGATGCCGAATTTTACGGAAGATGATGACGACATTGGTACTACTTCTGATACTTTGCCAGGTATGCCAACTCCCCATTCCTTATTAACAATGAAATGTTTTGTGCATGGTAAAGAAAAGACTATTTTACATTATGATGGGAGCACACACAACTTTATTTTTGCAAAATTGGTCAAAGAATTGAATTTACATACTGTTTTCACACATTATCGCATCAAGGTTGCATTCCTAGGTACAAGATATAATGGAACACAAGAGGTGCATAATTTAGAAATTAAAATTGGTGATTATACTAAATGAAAAAATTTCTTAGTTGTACCTTTGCAGTCTAGTGACATTATCTTAGGAATGCCTTGGCGTCATCAGTACAATCCTAACATAGATTATTCTACGCATTCAATAAAAATTTATTTTCAAGGAAAACAAATCACACTACATGGTACGCACACTTCCAATAATTTTCCATTGCTTACTCATACTCAGGCTAAACGTACATTATGTAAAAGTAGCAAATCCTATTTAATATGGGTGAATGAAATTAAAGCTAAAGAAAACCAGATGCATCCTAGGCATGCACAATTTCTTTCCCAATTCCAAGATTGTTTTGCTATTGATTTACCACCTGGATTACCACCTATACGTCCTGAAGATCATAAGATAGATTTAATTCTTGGATCACAACCACCATGTAAACCACCATATAGACATAACCAAATTGAACAGAAAGAAATTCAAAACCAAATAGAAGAATTGCTTAACAGAGGATTAATTAGACCTATTAGTTCTCCATTTGGTGCACATGTCTTATTAGTAAAGAAGAAAAATAATACATATCGCATGTGCATTGATTATCATGCCCTAAATAAAATTACTATTAAGAATAGATACCCGATTCCTAGGGTAGATGATCTTATGGACAAGCGACAAGGATATGCCATATTCAGCAAGATAGATCTTAAATTTGGATATCATCAAGTAAGATTGGATTTAGAACACAATTTGGACACTATGAATTCCTAGTTATGCCTTTCGGTTTAACTAATGCACCAGCCACATTCAGTCGTATGATGAATCGCATATTTTTGAAACATCAGCATTATGTCATTGTTTTCTTTGATGACATATTAGTTTTCAGTAAAAATGAGAATGAGCATTATGAACATTTGTCTTTAGTTTTTAAATTATTAAAAGACAATCAATTATATGCTAATCCAGAAAAGAGTGAGTTTTTCCAAACAGAAATTGAATATTTAGGACATATTATTTCATCAGAATGTATTAAAGTCGACCCTAAAAAAATAGAAGCAATTTTAAATTGGCCGATACCCAAAAATGTGCATGAATTACATTCTTTCCTAAGTCTTGCTAGCTTTTACAGAAAATTTGTGAGGAATTTCTCATTACTTGCATTACCTTCTTTGACAAAACTCTTAAAGAAGGGTATCGTGTATAATTGGTCTGACAATCAACAAAAGTCCTATGATTTGCTGAAACATGCTTTAACTCATGCTCTTGTATTACAATTACCTGACTTCAATAAACCATTTCACTTAGTAGTTACTGATGCTAGTGGATCTGGAATAGGATCAGTCCTTATGCAAGATTCTCATCCCATAGCCTACTCTAGCTGCAAACTCAAACCAACTAAAATTAAATATTCTACCTATGACAAGGAATTGCTAGCCGTAGTACAAGTCTTACGTCAATGGAAACTGACCAAAACTGACCAACAAAGCATTAGACATCTCCTTAGTCAACCACAAATATCTGATCGGCACATTAAATGGGCTGCTTTTATTCAAAGTTTTCATCCCCTTATACAATATCAACCTGGAAAAGAGAATGTTGTGGCTGATGCTTTGACTAGAAGACCGACAATTCACAATATTTCTGTGATATCATTTAATTCCCTTATCCCTATGAAAGATACTAATCACAAAGATCCTACTTTTCAAGCTGATTGGAATAAACTAGTTGTAAATAATTGGATTCCTATTGATTCATTGTCTTACACTAATGGATTTATATTTTATAAAAAAATATTATGTGTGATTGTTCCATTTCGATCATTTGTTTTGCATGAAATTCATTGTCCCCGATATCAAGGTCATAGAGGAATTATATCTACTTTGCGTACATTGGTTGAAGATTTTTATTGGCCATACATGGACACTGATATATCTAATTTTGTATCTGAATGCCTAATTTGTCAACGAGTTAAAAGACATCATGGTAAACAATATGGCTTACTAATGCCATTATCCATTCCATCACGACCATGGGAACATATTTCAATGGATTTTATCAGTGGTCTACCTAACACTAAAGCTAATCATGATATGATTTGGACTATTTTAGATAGGTTTAGCAAACAAGCATATTTTATTCCATGCAAGAAAACCTTAACTGCATCTCAAGCTGCTCAATTGTTTTTGAAAACTGTTTTCACTAACCACGGTTTACCAAAAGTCATTATTTCTGATCATGATTCTAGATTCTGCAATAATTTTTGGATTACTTTGTTTGCTAACTTAAGAACAAAGATTGATTTTTCATCTACATTTCATCCTGAAACAAATGGTCAAACAGAAGCTACTAACAGTACCATTTTAGATCTTTTGCGTGCCTACACAATTTCAAAACCGCACACATGGGATACATATCTACATTTACTTCAGTTTGCATATAATAACACACCACATACAACTACACAGAAAGAACCATTTGAAATTATTTATGGATATCGATTGCCTACACCTGTTGCATCATTGTCAAACAAAATTCAAACTGCTAATGATATTGCCAACATGCATGCTACTATTTTTTATGAAGTTAAAGGTATGATTGCCAAAGCCCAGCAATCATACACAAAACAAGCAAACAAAAAAAGAAAAGCTATGAGTTTTAAAGTTCATGATTATGTTTGGTTACGAATTGAAAAACAAAGATTACAAAGTGTAGATAAACACCTCGATGTAAAATTAGCACCTAGATTTTATGGACCATTCAAGATTATACACAAAATCAATGACAATGCATTTAAACTAGAATTACCACAACATTGGAAAATCCACAACACCTTCCATATCAGTTTATTACGACCTTTTAGAGGATAACTACATGTACACCCTGTCTATGAAAACCCTCATTCGCTAGACGAAGAAATTGAAATTCTTGAGCATGAAACTATTATAGATACTAACTTTATGACCACTAGAACTGGCCGTAGATATTCTAGATATTTGGTTAAGTTTAAAAATCATCCTGTTGAAGAGGCCCAATGGATGCACACTAGAGACCTAAGTGCTTTTCCCACACTGTTAGCTCCACATTGAGCTAATAGCAATTGAGGACAATTGCTATCCCACCCCCGGGGTATGATGCCAGGAGGCATATTCCACGGTGGATTTCGTGAGGTTTTGCAGTGGATTCCGCAAAATTTTATTACCAGGGCTCATACACAAGGTGGATTCTTTGTGCGAAAATTCGATGGGGACGCCTATCCTTTTCGGGCGTCTTGTTAATTTAATGTGTAAGTGGGTGATTCCATAGCGGGTGATTCCGTAAAATACATATTTAAATTAATAAACGTTTATGAGTTTAGAATGCGCACTCATAATAAATTAAGGTTAGGATTGAGTTCTAACCAATTTATTTATTTTGTAGCTGAAGACTGCTAGGTATTCACTTTTGTCGGTTTAATTGTATTATTTTTTTTACAATTGTGAATGCTTCAGTTGATGTGTAGAGCAAGCAGCGGTGGCATTGGGAAGCATTGGAGGATAGCGTGTATTCAAATTATTATCAATTTTTTATGGGCGCGCATCTTAGGCATGGCACCAATATTTTTACGTGCTTATTTATTAAAGCGCTTGATATTTATTTATTACTTTTGTATGCGCATGGACGCACGATGTAAATATTTATATTGGACACTGTATTTGGGTACCGCCTGATTCTTTGGGCGCCCAATAGCTTTAATTCTTTAGTGGCACAAAAGCAAATACAAAAGCTAAAGCGTGCTAATTGTAAATTAGGCTATTTTTTGAGCTTGAAGATGAATAATATATAAAATACATGCTTTGTGGAGTGCTCACACAAGGCATGGGGGAAAATTGTACCCAATTAGTCTTTTGCTTCATGTTGTGCAAGCTTTCTTCCTTGTTTTTTGTGCAAAAGTAGAGTTCTTTTGTTCTTGGGGACCTTCTAACGCTCACTACGCATGCATACGGCATCCGATCTTTGCACCAAGTAGTCACATCCACATTCGGATTTATGATCAAACTTAGGATACTCTTGCGAGTGTTTAGATTAGACTGTTGATGCATAAAAGCAAGATACCAACAAAAGTGAGCAGCAAGACATACAGAGGTATCCTCAGAATGAGCATGCACCCGAGAAAAATGAAGGTAAGACATTGAACATGAAGCACACATCTCCCACGACCCAAGAATGAGAGGCCAAGGTCCTGTCAAAGAAATGCAGCGTCCATTGCCTTCGACAAAGAACATCACTGTCATACCCAGGTGTATCTAGCACTGGTTGAGGAGGAAGGTTAATAAAATTAGTAGAAGGTGGAAGTGAAATGAGAGGAGAATATTGCAAATGTGGATATTAAGATAAATCATAAAAAGAAGGGAAATGAAGAGATAAGGAAGATGGAAGAGACAAAAAATTCAGCAAAAACTTATGAAGAGAATCTGCTGAGAAAACAGAAGGAACATGAGGAACTACAGGAGGAGGTTCAGAAGGGGTAGGCGATGATTTCTGATCGGCAATGAAAGGACAAAAAGTAAAAACAAGAATGTGAGGGGAATCAGAAGGAGTAAAAGACAACAGAGGAATAGTGTCAGGGTTGGAAGTAAGGAGGGAGATATACAACAGAAAACGATAGGACATAAGAGAATAAGACAAAAGATCAGCAGGATCTAATGGATAAAAAGAACAACGATAGGCAAGATTCTGGAAAAAGGAATTAGTGAATAATGGGTGATCAGCAATAAATCTCAACAAGTAAATTTGCAAAGGTTGAATATTAGATTTGTGGAATACACCCCTGAGACGACAAGGCTCCAAAGCATCACCCTCCAAAGGAGGATGCTAAGCATATCCTCTACACCAAGACGTCTGCTAATGATAAGTTTTCAACACTTCAGCTAACATAATCTCCACCGAATGTACATATATCACAGCTTGTAACACCACATCTCTCACATACAAATTGATATCTTTCTCATCAGGAATCTGCAAATGCCCCGTAAGATACATGAAAGACAGCAATTGTCCTTCATGCAAAATCAACTCATCAATAAATCTGTCAAACATAGACTTCAAAAAATCTGCATACCACAAAATTTGCCACCCATCCTTTGGAGGTTCTAAATCCACATTGCTCAAAGAGATATACAAGGCAAAACGTTGTTGATTATACTTGATCCCGAGGGATGGTGGGGGTGATACTAGCTTAGCAAAATGAGTAAAATCATCCTGCACACAATTCATACGTTGTTGAAGTCGTTTGGCCTTAGCAGAAAAACCATCACACAACTTCTCCTTCTTCTACTGTAACTGGTCAAGCTCCTCTTTGGAAGCTACTACAGAAGAAACCATAGGAGGTGGAGAAATAGAAAGAGTAACAATCTTCTAATCAAGCTCTGCAATCATCTTCTTCTGTGACTCAACAATTTCTTGAGAAGACTGTAGCTGACCCTCACAAGTACCTAGCCTACTGGCTAAGTCTATCATCTCCTCAAGGGCAAAATTCTTCTCTTTAGTCAAAGACACACTCTGCTTCCAAGGTAACTATTTGAGTTTCTAACTTATGAATGGTGGCCTTCTGGGAATCCATCAAAGTAGTAGTTTCACTCATTTGTTTGTGAATATCAATGAGGGTGGCTTTCTTGGATGCTAGATCCTCCAAAGCCTTACTCAACTGACTAGTCAAGGAATCCACTTTGTCTTGCAAGCAAGTATACACCCTTGTGTAAATGGACTGAAGACAAGTTGTCAGTGAAGTCTCCAATGTAGCCTAGACACCATAAACTAACTAGGGAAGCAAAGGTCTAGCTAGCATTGTTTGTAAGGAAGCAAGGATCTGTTTATCCAGCTGCCCATCCCTTTGTGCTACAAATAGATTAGGGCATGACAAGAATGAAGGGAGGGAACTGGTAGAAACAGGAGGAATAGAGTCTTGTACAGGAGAATCAAAAACTGAAACAAAAACAGGACTAAGTGGCCCTTTAGTGCATAATCTTTTACTGCAAGAGAATCTGGTAGGGGGCTCATCCTCCGAATCAGAATTGATCTGTAATGGAGGAGGAGTTGGAACAGAAGGTGGAGGCTGCTTCGAAAGAGGAGCAGGATCAGGAACTGGCACACCACCAGGAGGAGGTGCAAGGGAGATAATCTTCTGAAGGAAAACACTGTAGGAGACATTACTACTCTAACCTTTACTAACTCTCTGAAAATGATGATCCATCTTCGCGAGCATGAATGCTGCCCAATTGAACTTAGCTCCCTCCAAGATTCTAACAGAAGCAGTGAACAAATCCTTGGATAGACATTTGAAAGCAAGCTTCCCCTTACATAAACATGTCTTGCAAAAACTGGCAAAGTTGTTTCCATACAGGGAGGAGATGTGAGCTACAAAAACCCCAGAACTGGTAATAACTTTGTTGGAGACCAAAGGGGTAGAGGTTTCCTTTTGCAAGAGAGAAAGGATCTCCTCAGTGTCAATAATTGATTTCCACTAGGGACAAAAGACACTGAAAGAGGCAAACACAACGTATCACTGATATTGGCTGTGGATAAGATAAGCAAAAGTGTCGATTATAAATCAAGCTAGACTAGTTATTGTATGACACTAGGAAGGAGTAGCAAATTGTGTTGTTCACTGGTGGAAACTTTAGAGCCACAAAAGGACGAAGACCAGCATGACAAATGCAATCCACCTCCATGAGAAGAGCATAGTCATGCACCGGCAATGGCACATGCTGAATGACAATAGGAGGAATAGAGGTAGATATCATTCAGACTACATAGGATACCCACACACACAACCAAGGAAAAGAGGAAAAATTTCCTGCAAAACGCAGACAAACCAATACTAAGAAGAATATCAACACAAAGGACAAATGCCTAGACCAGACTTCCTCAAACAATCCACATCCTACGTAAAAAATTTAACATGACCCACGCACTCGTGCAACCAAAAGCTTCATGCTATGCAGACAAACAAGCACCCTGATCCCATGTAATCAAGAAATCAAAAATTTAAAAAAACTCAAACACACCATACCCCAAACATTGACCAAACTCAAACAGAACCCAAGACTTGGACCAACAGAATAAAAACACATGAACAAGACTGACATCCCTGACTTAACAAATCCCAATCCCCGTAAGTGCGTCACGTAAACCTATGATGCAGTGAACGTGGATGGGTGAATGCTATCGAATTCATTTTAGCCATGTGCAAATTAGATTGCATTTTGTTATTAATTAATCATTAATGCATACTGAGTCCATTCCACAATCCCAACCCCTACTTAGACTAACTTGACTAATAGGTGACTAGATAACAGTCGACGTCCTGACAGAGATGGAAAAAACAAAATGTGAATACCATGATACACAAAAACAAAAGAGTGGAACATATGGCAAATGGATGCAACATGTTACTTGTTGATTAAATGTATCGACGAGTGATGTGTCTGTAAGGCTTATGATTTTGTTTTCATTTTATGTAAGTTTTGTTTGTTTTTGTTCTTTGCCTTTTTCTTTTCTTTGGATTTTGCATTATGGATGGTATTAGGCATATTGGGGAAGGGGGATTAGAAAATATCTTAATGAGTCCTATGTGATGCTTTTTCGGCCATTTATTTGTGCGTTTTTGTTTTTTTTGTTTTTTGAATTATTATTTTTTTTAAGTTTAGGATGTGGATTTTGTTTTTGTTACTGATGTGTGGGGATTTGTTTGGTTTGAAGTGATTTTGTTGTTTGTTTTTTTTTCTATGTTTTGTTTTTTTTTTTTTGCAATTGGTAGGTTGTAAAAAACCCAAATAGCAATCCCAAAAAATTGAAAATATTGAAAAGAAATTTTTGAAATTTTTAAGAATTTAAACATCAATTTTTGGTAAATTGTCACAATTTTTAAAGCATTTAAATGGATAGTTTCAAATATTTAATTGCCCATAAGGATTCTTTAATTTTTTATAGGTTTACATTTAGGAAAAATCATGCAAAAAATTATTGGGAATTTTTTGAAATTATCTTCTTCTTTTTTTTAGTATTTTTTTGAATTTAAATGAATTTTTATTAAATTTTTAAATTTTGTTTTCATTTTTTTAAATGATTTTTTAGGTTTTCTATGTATTAAAGGTAGGATAACGAGGTACCCGACAACATCTGCGTATGAACAACAGCTCCGCGGCACAACCGAAATGAGACGTGTGTCCGTGCACGTGAACGAGCGCTAGAACAATATACATATGAACGATCCACGAACAACATGCAGGTGCAGCATGGGACCAGCAACTACACGTAGGAAAACACAAGGGTCAAGCCCACACACACGAACAACCACGACAAGAAAAGACATGCAAGGGGGGGCGCTTAAAAGGCCCACCATGTGCATGAACGATGTCGAAGGGGTTTTTGTCGAAAGGTCCACTCCACCAGGGATCAGAAGTAGAAGGAAGTAGAGATAGGAGATGAAAGAGAAGATAGAGAATACCCAAGTGGTAAACACTACAAAGATAAAGCACAATGAATTGAATCAATAAGTATTGAAAAAACCTGGAATCTTTGCACCACTCATAAGCAATCTCCAGGCATTAAATCTCCTAGAGCTTCTTTGTAGGACAAAACGTGCATCAAAATTATAACTCCTTCTCTGCTACTTGGAACCCAAATTTGATGGCTCTGTTGGCTTCAAAAGGGGGGTAAAACCGAGGACGCCTGATCACGGATCTCCTAAATCACTCCTTCTTCTTCTTTTAGTTCAATCTACAGTTTTCAGCTTGTTTATAGCGTCGCAACGCGCGCGATTTCGTCAATCTGTCCTTCTTGTGAAAATCCCCTAATTGGCTGAAAAAGCAACTAGCTTTTTGCATACCATCCTAATCTAGAAGCTTTTTCTAACTTTTTCGGATGTTTACAATAAATAATATAAAAAATAGACTAAAATTATCCAAAAATCTAGTATTTTCGGATAATCCATGCAACTCGCACTAGTACTAATGGCTCAGATCACATTGACTCTCTAGATCAATAAAGAAGTCAGATGATGATGCATTCCATACGTTTTCACACTGTGTCCTCATAACATCACGACATCCACCCCCTCTAAACCTGCACATCCTTTGGTATGTGCCAAAATCCTAGTTGTCACCAGATTCTGAGTCCTCATCATCCTCTGCAACCATATCCTTTACTTCTTCATCTTCCATATCTTCTTGGCTAGCCCCTATATTATGACCATTGTTTTCTTCCAATTCTGGCAACTCATAGGTAGTAGATTCCTACCTTTTGAATAATTTAGTTATTTTCCCTACTACTGGAAGTTTGATGGTTGTCCCATCCAGCTCATTTAATGCATCAGTAGCATTATCAAACACATGTCTTACCACATAGGGTCCAAACCACCTTTTGGAAACTTTATGCATGGCACTATGCTGGTTATCTAAACTATTATCATAAGCCAATATCCAATCCCCATCTTGTATGGTTCTTGGGTAGATTCTTGGGTGCATGTGTGTTCTATTTGATATGGATTCCTCACTTTGCATATGTAGCCGATGCTCTTTATCAGCTTCTAAGGAAAGGTCAGAAATTTCATTGGGAAAGGAAGCATAAGAAAGCAATGAAGAAATTGAAGCAACTCTTAAAATCTGCTCCTACGTTGAGAAAGGCTAACTATTTACATGGAAATCCTATCATTATTACTGTTGATACAAGCCCAATCGGGATTGGATGGGCAATTGGGCAAGATGATGAGGAAGGGCAAAGATATGCAATACGCTTTGGTGCAAAAGTATTGACTGAACGACAGAGAAGATATCCACAGGTAAAAAGAGAATTATGGGAAATTGTGACAACCCTTAAATGTGATAAGGAGTATTTTATGGGTGCTCATGTAATCATTGAGACTGATTGTTTTCCGGTACTGGGTATGATTACTAGTTGTGCTACCCCGGACATTGCTATGCTCCAATGGATTGCATACATCAAATCTTTGAACCCTGAATTTCAGCATATTGCAGGAAGAGATAACCTAGTGGCAGGCATGTTATCTCAGGCACGCTATGAGAATGAAGATGGGATGATGGATGAGGAGGAAGAACATGACTTTCTGATGGCTGAAAATGATGTTGCAAGAGTGAATTTAGTAATGCAAGGTGTTGCTACAGCATTAACAGAAGCTTGGACAACAAAGACAAGACATTTTAGATATTTTGTATCTTGTGTAGAAGTGTTTCTGGAAGACAAATATGCAGGAAAGTGGCTAAGAATTCGTCAATACCTCAGTACATTAACAAAGAGAGATGAATAGTCAGATGAGGAGTTTAAGAAAATCAAGAGGAAAGCGTATGGATTTTTTTAAAAAGATGGATACTTATGAAAACATGCTAAAAAGAAACAGGATATGCCATTGCGAGTTTTGGGTGACAGAGCTTCACAAGTAAAAGTAATGCAAGAATTTCATGGAAGCTTATGGGTTGGCCATAGAGGTGTTTGGGGTACTTTTGCAAAGATCAAAGAAAGATATTGGTGGTAGGGTATGTATAAGGATATTGCTCACTTTGTGGAAACATGTATGACATGTCAAATGTATTCATCTGTGAGACATCGGGATGGATTGCAACCCACATATCCATTGTCTCTCCATTTTAAGTGGATGGTGGATTTGGTCACAATGCCTACAGGTCTTTGGCAAATGAGGTATCTTGTGCTTGCTCGTGAAGACTTGACTAATCAAGTGAAAGCGAGAGCTATACGTACTAAGATGACAAATTGCATATGTACTTTTCTCTTAGAAGAGATCTTTTGTCGATATGGCTGTGTGGGAAAAATTACAACATATAGGGGTGAGCTAGATGCAAATAAGGCTCGTGATTTCTTTACACGGTTGGGGATAAATCTTGCTTTAACATCAGCCTATAACCCTGAAGAAAATGGCAAAAGTGAAAGAGGTCATCCACCTATTGCGAAGGCATTGGCAAAAGCATGTGGAGAGAAGGTAAAAGAGTGGCCACGATTGCTCCCTTATGCTTTGTGGGTTGACAAAGCAACTCATAGTGCTGTTACAGGATATATGCCTACAGAATTGATGTATGGTCAAAAACCTATCATGCCGATAGAAGAGATGATAGTCACATGGAGCGTGTTACCTTGAGAGGAGGAGTTGAATCGAGAGGAGTTGTAGGCCTTACTCATTAGACAGTTTGAAAGAAAGTTAGAAGACATAGAGGCAGCAACTGCAAAGTTAAGGGCAGCAAGGATACAGAACAAGAAATGGTTTGACAAAAGACATAGGGTTTGTTGCACCCTGTGGGAGAGTACACATCCGTACTAACCCCAAAGGAGTCTTCATGGTTGTGATATCCCTCCTTTCAATTGCAAGCTCAAACTGATCATAACCCGAGTAAAGATCACCCAAAGAATAGATCGCTCTACCTACAAAAGCCTCTACAAATTCATCAACCACAGGACGTGCACCCACATTTCTTACGATCACTTTATTGACCGGTTGCATGTCTTGAATAAATCTCAAAGCCCCATTCTTTTTTGGCACAGTAAACCAACGATTTGAGTACGGGGCTGAAGCAGGCTCCAAGATCTTCATGCGAATCTTTTCATTTAGCAAATCCATCAGCTTTGGCAAGTAAGCTTTAGGCACTGGAATAGGCCTCAAGTTCCATGGTGCATGTGGCACAGTAAATATGACCATAGGAGAGACAACATTTGGATCCACAAAACCTATTTCACTTGGCTAAAATGCAAATGCATTCCCATGTCTAGCCAACATCTGCATAAAACAATCTCTCTCATCAGGCAAAAGAAACCCTTCTGTACCAACTTTCAATTCCTGTAATGTTTCAGATGTAAAGTGATGACCTATATCTTTATGATCCTGTAAGCTTGGTTGCCTTGACACTTTTTCATACATAACCTCATCATCTGGTGGAAGTGGCAAAGCAATTGGTTTCACCTTTTTGTCAAATGTCTTATACTTTCTCTCCACAAGTGCTTCAGCCCATTGTAATCCTTCCTACTGAGCAAACAATGCTATAACACCATACATATCCAAAGAATATACTGACAACACTCTGTTTTTAGCCTCATTTTCTGTATGTATAGTTGCTGAAATTTCAGCCATAGTGTCAGTAATATTCAGCCCATAAAAGATGCCTGAAATGCCATCATTTTCAGCTAACAAACCCAATGCCCTCAGTTTCTTAGTAGCCCATTTCATAGGTATGCATTCAGCCCTACACATAGCTTCCATAGGCTTAAACCAACATGAACTATTTGCTGTAAACTGAGAATTACCAATAGTAAATACATGCTTCATTTCATCAAGAGGCCAGTACACCCACTGAACAACACTACTGTAGCCCCGCATTACATTAGTGCTTAATAAAAATCCAGGTCTTTGAATTCCCTTGAATTTGGAACCAAAGGAGACTCTCGAAGCATATCCCAATTTCTAGGATGATTAACACAAACAGTAAGAAATTGGACTGATTTTCTCCCATCCTTGCTTTTGATTCTTGCATAAGTAGAACCATCATCAAGCACCTTTGTTTCCATATGCACACCTGTAATATAGGGCTGTCCCAAAATCACTGCATATGAGGAATTATCTTGCACAAAGAAGTGTTGCTCTTCATGTACATCACCAATTTTCACTTTTACATTAGGACATGCAGCATAAAGCTCCCCTAAAGAATTATTTGCAGTCGTCATACTCCAACCATGATCAGTGTCCACAGGCCATGCACCATTTTCATACAATCCCTGCTCAATGACATTTATCTCGAACCCATGGTCAAGTAAAGCAACACAAGGAGTTTCACATTCCCCTATTTTCACTACCATTTCAGTGGTAGCTCTAGCCCAATGATTTCTTGTGTAATGACTTCGAGGAATAAATCCTAGAGTCTCTTCTCCATATTGTTTCATTTTCCTTACTCCACCATGCATATTGCTACAAGACAATGCATTTTGAGCCACTTTCTTCTCTTTTCCACATGATGTCCCACTGATTAGTAGCATCCTACATAGACAATCCTGTACTTACTTCATGCTCATATTCAACCCGAATACCCAACAAACCAGTTTCCTCTTCAAATTGCAGCAATGCACTAGTGGTATCACCAAGAAATTGACACTTCCTTCTAATTATGTCAATGATCTCATCATGAAATTCTCACTTGGCAATACCAAGCACCTCTCCTAAGGTAAATTCCACCCGACTGTTTAAGATCCGTTCTTCAAGAACCTTCTTAAGATCTGTGGATGTCTCAATGTCAGATTGCAACTTATATCCTGGCTGCTTGCCCTTCTTTTTGCCCTCTTGTTTGTTATCCTGTTTTTGCTCCTGACTGACCTCTTCCATAACATGCTCGAGAGGTAGTTGATTTGCAACTTTAGGCTGATCCATACTTCTTCTTATCATTCTTTTAGATGTCCCTGCAATATCTTCATCTCTTTTTCATTTTTCTTCCACAAGTACATCCATGTTTTGTACCTTTGCTAAATATGTATACACTGAATATGCATCTACCAGTGATTCCCAACCAGTTATGCCACGAATGTCTTGCCCTGCATGAGACATTTCACTATCAGTGACCTTTCTCTTTTTAGTTGCATGTAAAGCATGTGTCCGTATTTCAGTCTTTGGACCAACCATCACTTGCCCATGCATTCTATCTAACTGTAGACCAAAAGTAGAAGCATGTACCGCCGCATAAGCATTTCGAACAGCCAAGTTTTCCAACAACTTCTATATACCTCCCTTTCCAAAATTCAAAGCAAGAGGCGATCTCGTTTCTTGTGCATGGATCTTTCCATCTTTCCAAAAGATAATCTGTCATGCCAAGGCCTCCTGATAGGTAGCACAATTCTTTCTCTCGTGCTACAAACTGTCAAACCACATACATCTTTTTCCAGGCTTAGGGGCTACTGCCCGTCCCCTTTCCTCTTGTCCTTTTTCGTCCAATTTTGCACCAATTCATCCAAGACATCTTTCCTAATAGAGGGAACAATAGCAAGTACATCCATAGGGTTAGCCACAGAAGCGGGTGGCTTATTGGATACTTCAACTGTTTTGCCCGTAACAGTGGGCAAGCTAGAGACATGCAATCTTTCTCTTCTTCTATGCTTCTTCACAAGCACAATAACAGCTTCCTTGACATGTCTCCACTCTATTTTCAAACCTTTCTCTATAGACTGATCCTCCAGCAAATCATCAAGCTTCTCTTGAAGCTCAGGATTAGCTGCCTGTAGAAACAATTCAATTTTATGACTTGCAAGAGGTTTTTGTTCTGTGAGATCCAACTGCTCAAATCGACTTTCAAATTCTCTTAACAATTCTGTAGCCACAAGACCCTTATTGGGTTGTATAACCCACTCCTAAAAAGTCTTGCGCATAATCAAACTAGTGTCCTCAATATAAAATTCTTCCCTGAGCGTCTTCTTGAAGGCTACCCAGTCTGCATCCTACTTGTATAATTTAGTAATCCGTGCTTTCAATTCATGAACAGTAACGCGTACAAAATACCGGCTCCATGCAGATTGAGCCACTCCGACACTTGGTAAACACTACAAAGCACAATGAATTGAATCAATAAGTATTGAAAGAACCTCGAATCTTCGCACTACTCAGAAGCAATCTCCAGGCATTAGATCTCCTAGAGCTTCTTTGTAGGACAAAACGTGCATCAAAATTATAGCACCTTCTTTATTGCTCGGAACCCAAATCTGATGGCTCTGTTGGCTTCAAAAGGGGGGTAAAACCCTAGGATACCTGGTCACCGATCTCCCGGATCACTCATTCTTCTTCTTTTTCTTCTTTCAGTTCAATCTGCAGTTTTCAGCCTATATATAGCAATCGCGATGCGCCCGATTTCATCAATTTGTCCTTCTTGTGAAAATCCCCTAATTGGCTGAAGAAGCAACTAGCTTTTTGTATGCCATCCTAATCTAGAAGCTTTTTCTAGCTTTTTTGAATTTTTACAATAAATAATATTAAAAAAAGACTAAAATTATCCAAAAATCTAGTATTTTTGGATAATCCATGCATCTCACACTAGTACTAATGGCTCAGATCATATTGACTCTCTAGATCAATAAAGAAGTCGGATGATGATGCATTCCATACTTTTTCACACTGTGTCCTCATAACATCACGACAACGGGGGGCTAAGAGGGGTGTTGGTGTGAGAGGCGGGGGTGGGGTGGGGGGAAAGGGGGCTTAAAGGGAAGGGTAGGGGGGTGGGCGAGCAGGGGGATGGGAGGGGTAGTGGGTAGGAGGACTGGGCATGGCTAGTTGGGCAGGGGGTGGAAAAAGGGAGGGTGGGCAGGGGGAGAAATTTGGGGGGGGGGGGATAAAAATAGGGGTGGGGGCCAAATATGTGGGGTTGGCCAAAAATGCAGGGGGTTGGGCCAAAAAGGAGGGGTATGGCCAAATATATGGGGGGGGGGAGGGGGCAAGGAGGATGGTAGGAGGGCTGATGATGACGGCCGCGCAGGGGGGGCAAGAAGGATGGCAGGGGGGAGGAGGATGGCGGGAGGGCCGATGATGATGGCTGCAAGGGGGGCAAGGAGTAAGGTAGCAGGGGATGAGGGCTGCGGGCAGTAGGGGTAGTTGGCGAGTGGGGGAGGAGGAAGGTGCAGGCGGGTTGGGGGAGGTAGTTGTGGCAAGGGAGAAGGAAGTTGTAGGGCGGGTGGGGGGAGGAGTAGTTGCGGACGCAGAAGAGGAAGGAGAAGGAGAAGAAGAAAAAGAAAAAGGAGGAGGAGGAGGAGGGGAGGAGACAGTAAGAAGAGGTGGAAGGGAGGGAGAAGATAGTGGGAGAAGAAGAAGTAGGGAGGGGAGAGAAAGGGAGGGGAGAGAAAGGGAGGGGTCGGGGAGAGAGAAGAAGAGAGAGAGAGAGGAGAGAAGGGGAGGGGGGAAACTATTCGGATGGGGGGGTAGTTTGAATGCTGTTTTTTTTAATAAATAAATAGAAAAATCATTTTTAAAACCCCCCTCGTCCCGTGCTTATGCGCAGGGCGAGGTAAAAGAATTTGCAGTGGTAGGGAGCAACGGGGGTCGGGATGGCAATGGGGAAGGCGCGGATGTCACGCGGGCGTCGCGAGGCCCGTAAAAGTAAAAACAGGCGCATTCACACGTGAGGTGAGGCGCACGGGGACACGACAAAACAAAGAAAATTTAATAACATGCAAACTGTGAGCCGGAACCCAATATGATAAAAATGAAAATGGTGCCCGAAGTCGAGGGGAAGAGAACGGATAGGGCAACGAGGTGTCCAAGAAAAATTCAGGCTATTCACATGGGAAAAACACAAAAATCGAGCCCGAAAACACATATGACAATTAATATCAAAAAGTTCGTTCACCAAAATTAAACGCAAGAAAAAGGAAAATTGTGAGAAAATTCATGGCAAACAGGCCTATCATGTCAGAACAGAGTTCCGATGGAGACAAGACACATTCACATGGAAAAAACAAAAGAAACAACCCCAAAACGGGATGCCAAAATTAATATAAAAATATATGGGCACCGAAACGAAGTGATGGAAAAATGAAAAATATGCAAAAAAATGTGTCTAACAATTTTATCATGTCAAAACACAATGCCAAGCAAGAGAAACCCCGTTCGCATGGAAAACCCCCAAAAATTGTATCCGAAATGGAAATTGGAAATTTTTATTGAATGATCCATGCTGTGGAATGGGGGAAAGTAAAAATAAAAAATGTCATAACACATATAATCTTCAGGACTGTCACATCAAATCTCAGTTTGGATGGGTTACGAGGCATTCACTTGGAAAAAACAAGAGAATAGAGCTAAAAATTACTAAGAAAATTTAATTTAAAAAAATACAGAGGGTGAAATAGGGCAGAGGAAAAAGGAGAAATGGGTAAGAAGGTTGGCCGAACAAGGCTATCCAGTCAGAATTGAATCCCGAGGAGAAGAGGGTAGGTTTTTATAGAAAAAGGGAAAAAATATGCATGAAAAAGACACAAAACCACACAAAGATTAATTACGGACAAACCGTACATCTGAATAACAGACACGTAAAAGGAAAAATGTCCACGGGAAGGCGTAGGATAGGGCTCGTACATCAAATCACTGTTTTGAAATAATAAAGGAGCGTTCATATGGAAAAACATCCAAGTGGCGGGATTGGTTCAAAAATTAATAACGCAAAAACAGTTAGCTGGAATAGGGGGATGTAAAAAGAAAAAGTGCGTCATTCAAAGGGACAAATAGGGCTATAAGGTTGGATTGGGAGTTTGGTGAACGTAGGATATGTTCACATAGAAAAGGAAAAAATTACGCAATAAAAGCAACCACAAGGGAAACAATCTCGACGATAGGGGATACGAGGGTGGGTGGGTGAGGAAGGGACCCCATCATGGCAGAATTAGTACATGGTTGACACGTATGATTGGGTAATGACATATACAAGGGTATGCACATTAGACGCACAGGGACGCATCCCCACACTTAAGACCTTACCGGTTAGGATAGATTGATCGACATGGCCGCAGACTTATCAACCGACTGGATGGTGGCATCCCCACACTTAAGACATAGCATGCACTTGCAAATAGAAAGGTAGGGTCAGGAACACTTGGCTCATTTCGTAGATGATTGAGGAAACTATCGTTGTTGATGCAAAAAGATCAAAGCCATCATCGGGCGGCATGAGGAACCAAGGCGTGCCACAGAACACATCTAGCATGGCAAGGACCATGCAACAGCACCCAAGGAGGTATCTTTGTTGATAAAGTCCGTCGATTCAAGTGTCGATGATGAATAATAGAACTCTCAGCTCGCAGGCACTCAAGAGGATGATAGAACACTCACTCGCCCCATGACGCCCATCACTCAATGAATAAGCATGAAATCCCATCCCCAAAGACTGAAGCCTCCTCTAATACTATCCTATTGAGTCCAAACCAACTGGTTGGAGCTAACCCCCTGATGAATGACGCAATAAAGAGGCAAGCATTAGAACGAGTCCAAAGGTACGTGAGAAGAGAGAAGGCAAAAATCAAGGTTGAGAACAAGCTTGCAGCAGAAGCCTCCTTTGACGCCTTAAAAGTGCTCTTTACAGAAGTCCCCATGGCAACTCAAGGTCCCCTTCCTAGTCAGATTTGTCTTGGAAATATTAATGGCATGCCACAAAATGTAGTCCCATTGCCAGTTTTTAAGGGAGAGTACAATGAAGACCCTGATCTTCATGTAGCAGAGTTCATGGTAGCATGTGTGGCTAACAATGTCAGAACCCCTGAGCATTGGTTAGCAATATTCCCCGCCAATTTCAAGGGCGTGGCATTTCAGTGGTATGAGAGACAAGCAGCAGGAACTTTTGGTACATAGGACGACCTGAAGTTGTCCTTTCCTACTAAATTCAGGCATGAAGGTTTTGAAGAGCGGATGCGAGAGGAGTTCATGAACCTAGGTCAGTCCTCTGGAGAAAGAGTAGAAGCTTATGTCTTGCGAATGGAATCCATCCTGAAGAGATGGACTAACCATCATTTGGATGAAGGAATCCAAAAAGGATTATTTCTCAGGGGCCTACAACCAGAGGTTCGCAAGTTCGTAGAATTGAGAGGACCAGTCAATCTGCAAGCTGCAGTGGAAGGTGCAAGATTGCATGACAAAGTTTAAGCAAGGCTGTCAATGACTCCAGGAAGAGGAGTCTTACCTCCTCCTCTTCCTGGAATGGTATACCCACCAAACGCAGTCCCAGGGACAATTCCCTACCCCTATCCCCAGATGCAAATAGTGCCGCAGTATAATGCACCTAATCCAGTGTGGTCACCGCAAATGACAGTGCCTCAAATGATGGTTCAACCACAATAACAATGGCCTCAAACAGTTCCTCCAATGGCAACTCAACAACAGTGGATTCCTACCAACTGGAATCAATAACCCCAAGTCTCAACAGGAGCTCTAAATCAGAGCCACAATAGAGGACCTTCTGGATCTACCCAACCAGTTTATGCAGTAATTACAGATGCTTCCCAAAATCCCACTACAAGTACTTCAGGAGGTGAAAATCTGAAGGATTACTTATCCAACTCAGTTGCAAGTATCAAGAAAGAGCTTCTAGATGTGAGTACAGAGCAGTTACAGATGCTGAAGGTGAATACTGCCAATATATCCACTCCTGCGGGAGCTGGAAGAGATGTGATGCGCTCTAATACATGCTGTGGAAAGTGTCATCAAGCGGGACATTCAGCCACTGAATGTACCCGAAAACCAACCATTCCTGGAGCCTTCTATTCCTACTGTTTGCAGAAGAACCATACAAAGGATATTTGTTCTCTGAAAGAGATGCATGAACGAAGACAGAAGGATGAAAATGCAAGATTCAACTTGCTAGAATCCAAAATGACAACACAGGATATTGGACCAAAGCCTAGGGAGTTTGGTCCTAATTTCGGTCCAAGGAGGTTTCCCTCTCAAAGTTACATAGGACGACAGTCTGGTGGTGGTCAGAGATCAGAGGTGGAATGTTATAGGTGTGGAGAAAAGGGACATATCTCCCCGAATTGTCCAAACCCTAGACGATCTGTGGACTACAATCCCTTATGCAGTCAATGTAAAGGTGAAGGCCACACTGCAAAGGACTGTCCCAGTCCAGCCCCTGTAAAGGCTAATGGCACTGATAGCCAACAGAAGGTACAAGAGCCTGTCTCCAATTTGGTAGAGTTGGAAGTTACTGCTATTACGCGCACCAAGAAGAACGAACCAGTGGTTCAGGATGAAAATAACTCTCTTGCCAAGATTGTGAAGTTTAACCTACCTATACAGAGGGATAGAGCAGTACAGAACAAAACAGTGCAGTACAGAGCACTACAGTGCCACAGAGAGTTACAAAGACAGTCCCAGAGACATGAACAGAGGCCCAGGAGATAGAAGATACAGAAGCACTTCTAGAAACAGAAGAAGTGCCGATGCATCAATTATTAGAAGAAAAAGGAAAGATGAAAATGGATGTAGCCCCATTCCCCAGCCAGCTAGAGAAGCCTGTGGATCCTATCAAAGATTATAACTTGATCAAAGACCTAGACACTTTTAAACCAAACCTAACATTTCGGCAGTTGTGCTGATGCTGTCTCCCATCTACCAAAAGAAATTAAAAAGCATCTTGACAAGAAGACGTGGACTAAGGGTCGCTCCTTCAACAGTGACCAAGACCAATAAGGCCCCGAAGCCTGTAAAGGAAGTAGATGTGGCTAATGCCTTCCTAGATCCTAGAACCCCAGAGATTAGTGTATGGATAGAAGGATGCTTCATTTCAGATGCATTGATCGATGGAGGCTCGTCAGTAAACATAATGACGGATGTGACAATGAAGGACTTAGGGTTGCATGGAATTCAACCTACAAAGTGGCTTATTAGATTGGCAGACCAAAGCAGAGTCAAACCGTTGGGCATCCCCCCATACGTAAAAACAACCCTTGCAGAAAGAGACTATTGGCTGATATATTTGGTGGTCAAATCAAATTCTTATGGGACCTCATACCCTCTTCCATTGGAAAAACCTTGGCATTTTGAAGCAAGAGCCAGGACGGACTGGTTCAAAGGAACCCTAACCCTAGGCAGAGGACCCAAAAAGCAGTGTTAAAGTTGTATGGATCGCAAAAAGCCAATGGATCCACATCCATTGAAGTCATAACTGACTCCTCTAATGAGGTAATAGATGGTACATCAGGAGATGAAGAGGCTATTAAGCAGATCTTTCCTAAGAAAATAGAGGCACAATCCCTAACAGTGGGCACTATAAGCCAACTGCCACGGGATGTAAAATCCTTGTCCATGGTGAATACCTCCTGCCTCAACTAGAATTAACTTCTGAAATCACCTCTAATAGTGAAATAGAAGCATGGATGTATTGTTCTCCCTATTACATGACAGTCGCAGAGACAGAGCAGAGATAGTACAGAGATAGTACAGTTACAGAGCAGAGACAGATAGAGGCAGAGCAGATATAGAGCAGCTACTACAGAGCACAGACAGAGCGGATACAGAGACAGTCACAGAGAGAGTAACAATAACAGAGAAAGCTAGAAGTAGAGTCACAAGCTCTGACAGGAGCAGAAACATATGCAGAGGCAGAAAATCTATTCTTCTTCTACTATAGAGCCTCTACAGAAACAGAGACAGAGCCTCCAGAGGAAGAGGATGAAAATGATGAGGAACAAAATGAAGCAGGTTATGAAAGTGCAAATGAAGAATTCCCTCTGATAGAGGATGATCTTGTTAATGTCTCTACAGAGACCTCAGAGGCCGAAGATCTCCGGGTGCTGGAGGGAATGACTATGGTTCCATTTGGGTTGACCAATAGACCACAAAGTATGCAAAATCTGTATAAGCAATGGATTAAAGGCACAAAAATTAAGTTCACCAGTGGCTCATGTTTCCTTGATTGTTCAGTCCAAAGAAAAGATGATGATGATGCCCCCTGCCACAACAGAAGCCAAAGCCCTCAGAGCCACGGCCTCTAGAAGGTCCGTGCTATGTCACATTCCTGGACGCATCCTCGGAAGATGAATCCCTAAGTCCAGAAGAAATCACTACCAACACAAAAGCAAACAAAGCTCTGATACCCTTCTAGCAACCTAAACAGACAAATGAGTCATCTGTTCAGAAGGAGGACACTGGTTCTAGTGGAACATCAAACGAGGATACTACTCTCTTGAAAGAGTCAGACCTCTACCCAGAAGCAATCTGTGGGACGTTTATCCGCGAAGTGGAAGGTGAAAGACAACCTAACATTCCTGGATGCTGATGGTACTGAACGTCACCTAAAAGTGGGCCTCAATCTTCCAGAAGAGAACTTAGACGTGTTTGCTTGGTCATATAAAGACCTAAAAGGGATTGATCCCATAGTATGCCAACATCACATTGACTTAGAGCTTGATGCCAAACCTGTAAGGCAAAGACAAAGGCACATGAATCCTAATTACTCTGCTCTGGTGAAGGCCAAATTATTGAAACTTCTTGAAGGAGAGTTCATTTATCCCGTGGCTAACAGTGAATGGGTTTCGCCCATTGTGGTAGTACCCAAGAAGAACGGGAAACTTTGAATATGTGTGGAGTTTCGAAAGCTCAATTCGAAGATGAAGAAGGATCATTTCCCTATCCCTTTTACAGACCAAATGTTGGACACAGTGGCAAGCCATGAACTGTATTCCCTCTTGGATGGATTCAGCGGATATAACCAAGTTCAAATCGCTGAAGAGGAGCAATCTAAAACAACCTTCACTATAGAATGGGGAACCTATGCCTATAGAGTGATGGCATTTGGGCTCTATAATGCTCCTGCCACCTTCCAACGAGTAATGATGGCTGCCTTCCAGAATCATCTACATGATTTCATTGAGGTGTATCTTGATGACTTTTGTGTCTATAGTTTGATTCGTGAGCACTGGGGACACCTAGAGCAATGTTTTGATAGATGCCACAAGTATGGGATTTCTCTCAACCCCGACAAATGTGTCTTTGGCATCTCCTGAGGAGTTCTGTTGGGTCATATTGTCTCGGCATAAGGGATTGCAATAGACCCGGCAAAGATTGAAAAGATTGCCACCTTAACAACACCAAAAAACCTCAAGCAATTAAGAGGATTTCTTGGACATGTGGGCTATTACAGAAGATTTATTGCACATTTTGCAACTAGGGCAACCCCTCTACACAAGCTCCTAAGGAAAGAAGTTGATTTCCTTTGGACGGATGACTGTGAAGAGGCCTTTAATACCCTAAAACAGTGCCTGATCCAAGCACCTATTTTACAACCTCCTCATTGGATGAAGGAGTTCCATCTGCACATCGATGCATCAGTTGAAGGGCTAGGTGCTGTCCTATGTCAAAACGGCCCCTCTAAATTAGATCAACTGATATATTATGTAAGCCGAAAGGTCACTGATAGGGAACGAAACTACACAGTGATGACAGAGCTTGAGTGCTTGGCAATGGTGTTTGCACTGGAGAAGTTTAGCCACTATTTATTGTCAACGCATTTCAAGCTCTACGTGGATCATGAATCCCTGTCCTTCCTGATAAACAAAGGAGATGTTAAAGGACAACTGATGAGATGGTTGCTCCTATTCCAAGAGTTCAACTTTGAAGTGGTCACTAAGCTGGCCGTTCCCATGTCCTAGCCGATCATCTGTCACGGATCCCTCAAATAGAAGAAGAGGAACAGGATGATCCAGACCTTCCTGATGCTTCTTTGTTTCTAGTTGAAACAGTTACTCCTTGGTATGCAGATATAGCCAATTTCCTAGCAACTCAACATTATTCTCCTGGCATCTCAAGTCGTGAGAAGAAGAAGCTTCTGTTAGAATCAGCCCCCTACACCTTGCTAGGTGGTGCCCTGTACAAGAAAGGCAAAGATGAAGTGCTGCAAAGATGTGTTGCAGGAGATGAAATCGGCATAGTATTGAAAGCATGCCATGACGAACCCTGTGGTGGACACTCTACAGGAGATCTGCCATTGTAGGACACTGTATAAGATCCGCCATTGCAAGTCCACTCCCTATTATCCTAGAGCCAACGGCCAAGTTGAAGTCACCAATCGCATCCTTTGCTTGATTCTGACAAGAACGATTGTGGCACATCGTCGCGACTGGGACGATCGACTTAAAGAGGCCCTCTGGGCATACAGAACCTCCCATAAGGCAACTACAGGAGAGACCCCTTTCCAGCTAGTGTATGGTACAGAAGCTGTCTTCCCTGTCGAATTGGAATTACCCTCTTTGCGAGTAGCAGTTAAAGAACGCTTGGGAGATAGTGAGTCACTGCAAAGCCGTCTCCTGCACTTGGAATGCTTGGATGAGATATGATGGATGGCCCTACAGTGCATGGAAACCACTCAGGCGTGATGCAAGGCCTATCATGACAGTTTCATCAAGCACAAGGAGTTCAAAGAAGGTGATCTTGTCCTAGCTTATGATTTGATATTTGGCAAGTTTCCTGGCAAGTTTCAACAATGGTGGATGGGCCCATACAAGGTACTGGACGTCAATCCTAACAGCTCTGTTCAGGTGCAAACTATTGATGCCTCTAATGATCCTTTCCTCATCAATGGCTATTGCCTGAAGAAGTACTTCCCTCCCTAGGGAACTTTACAATCACAGTCGACCTACCCTTTCCCTTTTGGGCATCGTACTGTCCTTCTCGTTGTGCTTCTGATAGCCCTTATGATTCTCCTCATGAGGCGGTTTCGTTCTTCTACCCCCTCGCAGAAACATCTCACCCCGACATTGTTCTCTTCTCGTCTGATCCAACAACGATGGCGAGGTTGGTCCTAGCATATGGTATTTCTACCATTCTCTTTCTTAATGAAAAAAAAAAGGAAAATAATTTTTTTTAAAAAAATCAAATCAAACAAAACTATTATGGGAGAAAATGAAGAAATTCCCTGTCATAGCAATTCTCGTTTCAAGAAAAGGTGGAAACACCCTTGGGCGGGAAGCTGACTGTGGAAAAGGTGGTAACACCCCATAGTTCAGGATAGCTGACTCACCAGCAGAACCTCTTCAGAAAGTAATTAGAAGCCACCTCCCTTGGTGCGATGTCTTTGCAATATCAGTCAGTCTGCCCTTCTTAACAGACGACTCTTTTTACAAATCATTGAAGTACGAGACTTGTAGGCTGCCTCCCTGGGTACGCTTCGTCTTCAAGTTCCTCATGAAAACAACAATCGACATTATCTTCATCACCGATCCCTGGAGTGATGTGAGCTTTCATCCTAACAGGATGGGGATGTGAGTATGGGATGCCCTCTGTATCTATTCGAGTGTGAGACAGAGGGTGGGGTGAATGACCAATCTTTCTCTTCAAATTAAATGAGAGGTGAGATGAGTGAACGGAGTGTTGCACGCACGGGATGGGCCTCTCAATGTACAAAGCACAATCTATTCCTGTGCATTACACCATAAGGCTCCCTGGCCTTCCTTCTTTCACTGTATGCTGGCATAGGGTGGGATGCACAGTTGCACCATCAAAAGCGCACAAGGCATACAACCTCTGCACAAATGACAGTGAGGATTACATCAATGGGTTTTAGGAATGGGCTACCCTCTGTATCATTCAACAGAGTGTGAGACAGAAGGTGGGTTGAGTGTGACTGGTGTTTCTTCAATCAATTACCGAGAGGTGAGGATTGAGGGACGTTACGACCTTTGGAGTTAGGTACGTTCACGTTTTCCTATGCACCCACGGGATGGGTCTCTGCCATAAGCATAGGACATGTCATTCTGTTCTATATACTGCACAGCAAGGCTCCCTGGCCTTCCTCCTTGCACTTATGCCAGACAGGGTTGGACACACTGATGCATCATTAATTGTGCACCCTGGCATACTCTTTTCACACCCTCCCCTTGTTGATTCCTAAATCGAGTGTGAGCTCAGGGTTTTCATTCTTATTTCCTCAAGTGATGTTAGTCATGGGGCGAGTGACTGCTCTCTCAATCCATTTGAGTGATCATGAGTTGAGTGCCATATCCCTCGCCATCAATGAATTTTCTGCAATTCCTTCAACCAGCTACCTCCCTGGGTGCTGCCGCTTGGTCCCTGCCACGAAGGACGAAGAATGTGTGCTATGAAGACACCTTGTTACCTCCTCCAGCCGACACAATGACACCGGACGCAACCTCAATAGTCGACATTCCTCCTCGGCAATATAGGCCAAGTGTTTCTAACCCTACACCTTCTATTTCTCAGTACCGGTCATGTTTTAAGTGTGGGGATGTCATGGTTGGTCTGATGTGAGGTACTAGGTTCTTGAAGTTTGGTTTAGCCTTCCTGCTAAGGTTTTAAGTGTGCGGACGCGTCCCTGCGCGTCTATGTTACATACCCCCATGCATATATACACTGTTTTGATCATGCATCTATGTCATGACTTCATTTTACCCTGATGGGGTCCCTCTCCCACCTTTCCATTCTATTTCACCCTATCGTCGGGGTTGTTTCTTGACCGTTTGCCCTTATTCTTGGTTTTGCGCTTCTTTCATATGAACGTACCCTACATTCACTGAAAACTCAATCCAATCTTACAGCCCTATTCCTCCCTTCGAACTACCCATTTTTCCTTTCTATCAACCCCTGTTCCGACAAACGGATCTCAAGTTATTAATTTTTTTAACAATTCTCATAAATTGGACAGTTTTTCATGTGAACGCATATTTATTGCTTTGGAACCCTGATCTGATGTGTCAGCCCTATCCTACCCATTCCCCCTGGCACTTTTTCTTTTTATTCCGTGTCATTTCGATGCACGGTTCATCTGTTATTAATTTTTGCAGGTTTTCGGGCCTTTTTTGTGTCTATTTTTCATACTTTTCCATGTGAACTGCCCTATTTTCACCAGAATTCTAGTTTGATTTGACAGTCATGTCTTACCAGCTTTTCCTCCACTTTTTTCTTTTTTCTCCCCCCTCTTCCGTGAAAGGTGAGAAGGATCGAAGCTTGCACGCGAGCTATGGCGGGAGAGCAAGAGCAAGAAAGAGAGAGACAAGAAATGGGAACTCCAACAGTCACAATGTGTGACCGGGCCTTCCTTTATTCAAACTGTCACTAAAAGAATAAAGAATAAAGTGACATGACGGGCGCCCGCCACCTGCAGTGTGCAGTGGCGGGTACTGTCAGTGTAGTAATACACGGGGCGGCACGGCGGAGGTGCCTTTACCCCCAACATTCCGGCTGTCGGATTTTTAGTTATTAATTTTTTCGAGTGATTTGGGTGTGATTTTCGTATTTTTTCCACCTGAACCCTTCCTGATTTCTCCCAAACTGAGTTTCGATGCACCAACCCTGTGAATTCCTTTCTTCCATATATTTTTCCTTTTTACCGTCTGCTATTCCGACGCATCCTATCTTCGATCGGAACGCATCCTATGTGAACGCATCCTATCTTCGATCGGAACTGTGTTTTCTCATGATAGGGTTGTCGGACACTGTTCTGGACACTTTTCCTTCTTTTCGCACTTCGTTCTGATGCGCGGATTTTCCAATATTATTACACATGTGTTTTCGGGTTTTTTTTTGTGTTTTTCCCATGTGAACACCCTAATTTTGCCCCAGAACCTGTGCTGCATGTTTCCATTATTTTCCCTCGCCTGCTGGCACATTTTTCACTTTTTTGGATTTTTGATTAGACAAACGGTTTGGATTTTATTAATTTTTCTTCATTTTTCCCGTTAATCGTGTTTCTCGCCTCCTACATGAACGTGCCTGTTTTTGGTTTTATGCGCCTCGGGATGCCCCGTGGCATTCGTGGCTAGCGCGTCCCCGTCCCTGCCTGTTTGACCCTGTCATTGCAAAAAAAAAAAATTTAATCCTTGCCCGCATATGCGCACGGGCCGGGGGGTGTTTCTTACCCCTCCATTTTCCATTTTATTATTATTATTATTATTTCCATTAATAAACCAAAAACACAAACACAGCACAAGAAAAAAAAAAGAGAGAAAGAAAAAAAAACAAATCACTCTCCTTCCTTCCTCTCTCCTCCTTCCCTTTCTCCTTCCTTTCTCCTCCTCCTCCTTCTTCTCTCCCCCCCTCGGACGCCCGTTGCCGCGCCGCCTGTCGAAGGCCCGTTGCTCTTGCCGCCCCTTCCCTCGAATGCCATTGCCATGCCGTCCCTGCTGTCGGCCGCCTCTCCTCCGCCGCGCCCTCCCTGCGCCTGCCCTCTAGGCCTTCCCTCGGCCGCCTCTCACTCCAACTACTCCTCCCCATCCTCCCCTTGGTTGTCGCCCTGTGCCTTCCTCCAGCCACCATCGCGGCTCCTCCTCCAGCCCCACCCACCATCGCGACCTTCGGCCTCCGCCCCGCCGTTGCCTGGACATCGCGCTGCCACTGGCCACCTCTTCTACCTCCACCACCTTCCCCTCCACTTCCCCCTCCTCCTCCAGTTCCTCCACCATGCCCCACCCCCACCTCCTCCCTCTTCTCCTCCCACCACCACCTGTTGGCTAGCTAACCCAGGTTAGCCACTAACCTAACTGCAGTTAGTCCTAAACTAACCTAACTAAAGTTAGCCACTAACCTAACTAGGGTTAGTTGACTAACCTCCCCCCACTAGCCTACCTAGAGTAAGTCACTAACCTACCTAGGGTACTAGGGTTAGTACCCTCACTAACCTAACTAGGGTTAGTACCCCACTAACCTCATTAAGGTTAGTTCCTTGCCCACTAACCTACCTACCTAAGGTTAGTTGACCCTTAACCTCACCCAGTTAGTTAACCATACTAACTTACCCCTGGTTAGTTGACCCCCCTACTAACTGCACCATGGTTAGTTGCCTATCCATTAACTAACCCTGGTTAGTTAGTCTAACCACATCTAGTTAGGACTTGACTAACCAAACTAGACTAACCTAATTAACCTAACTGGACTAGACTAACTCAGACTAACCTAATCAACCCTAACTAACCTAACCAGATCAGACTTGACTTATCCTAACTTAACTGACCTACCTAGACTAATCAAACTTAATTGACCTGACTTGACCTCACCCAACTAACCTGATTTACATCATTTAATTGATTTAGTTAATTTCAAAAATCCATTTACACTTAAAAAAAATTACAAAAAAAATTCTAAAAATTTTCCAATATTTTTGCAATTATTTGGAATATTTTTTAGGAGGAAATTAAAACAAATAAATTACATAAAATTTTAAGTCTGAATTTTCATTCAAAATTACATGAAAATTAGATAAAATTCATTAAAAATTAGTAACAATACATAACTAAATTCAAAAAAATCTCAGAAACTTCCACAAACCCCCTGCCCTTTTTCCACTAATTTTTCACTTATAAAATATTTTCATAAAAGGCAAAAAAAATATTCATTGAAGCCACAAAACCCTAATTTTCATACTACACTTCATAAAAATTCCTTTTAAATCCTAAAAAAATCAGTTGAAAATCATGACTGAATTAACGAACATTGTGGACACTTGCTAAATGGCTGCAAAATTCATTCTTCCACTTCATAACATATTCATGTGTTATATATTCTGATTTAATTCTTTAAAAAAAAACAAAACAAAACAACCAAAAAACATAAAAATAATAAAACAAATTAACCAAACCAAACAATATACACAAAACAAACACACCTAAAATATAAAACAAACAAAATATAAAATTTAAAAAAATCAAATAAAGATAAAACACAACCACTAAGGTGTTTTATTTTTTGTTCAGTCAGTGGTCTTTGATTTTGTTTGACTGGATTCATTACTTTTGGGGGAATCCTCCGTGCGCCTTCAGTCCCTTGCATACACACTCCTACTAAGTATTTATTTTGTGAGATTTTTTAATTTTCATTATCCCCTTAATCACAATTAATTGCTAAAATAAACTATTTATTCACCCACCTTTTCCACGCGCATTCGCGCTAAACACACAATGTAATAATTTTAAAAATCAACCAGCCGTTCACTTTGCATGCGCTACGTGCGCTTAAGAGGCACCTTAATTTGTAATAAAAATGAACCAGCCGTCATAAAAGAGCACGCGCTAGCAAAAAAGCGCTCCACATTACTATTAATTTTTAATTAAGGAATTTGCATTTAGAGACCCAGTCTGGGAATCGTAGTCCGGATTTCGATAAAGCACCATTTCAACTTAATAATTTGTAATTAAGATTTTAAGAAGGAACCGCCGTTTTCTTATTAAGGTTTATAACCTAATAAAATGTCACCCATTGTTAATAATTTCTTAAAATGAACCCTTCATTAAAATAATTCCCCCTCATTGCACTTTTTCCCCCTTTTTAATAACCATGCTTCGTGGGATGGCACGTAATAGTCTTTTAGTTGACATTGATAGTCAAGGTTATGGTTCGGTCTTGAGGTACATTTTTATGGTATTATGATTTGTCTATGTGTTACGATTACGGGTGTGGTGTGTAGTTATTTCTTTCTTGCTTGATACGGGGATTTGGGTGCATGCTTGTTTGTTGCATCACATGAAGTTTTCGGTCGCATGTGTGTAGAGGTCATGCCGAATTTTTTCTAGGATGTGGATTGTTTGAGGTGGTAAATGGGTTAGCTACATTTCTGTACGAGTGTCCTTCTTTTGCTTGATTCCTTTTTGATAGCCCTTTGGTTGTTTTGCAGGCATTCTTTGTGATTTTTTGTGTTGTGGTGTGTGTGTTTACCATCTGAATGGTGCCTCACGCTCCTCCTCCTATCTAGTATGTCCCGCTGTCGTATTGCTGCGCATTCGAGGTGTGAAAACCACCCAAAAGTTGTGCATGAGATTTGTTACTTTGTACATATTTTGATGTAGACGTTGTGCTTTGCTTTGCTTGAACATTTTTCTTTCAGTTGGTTCATGTTCAACTTTACAGAAGAAACAAGCGTAAGTTTCCTTAAGAGGTGAATTGTTTTTCCTCACAACTGAGAATGGAACAGTGGATATCTTGTTTATCCATTTCTTTCTACATTATACATACTTGATGCTCACACAGCAGGTTGTTATTGTTTTGCCATTGATCCGACTGGGAGGTGCTTTGCAATGGGGAGTGCAGATGCTCTTGTGAAATGCTTTGTGTTCGTACTTTTACCAAGCTTGAAGCAAAGCAAAAGACCTAGAGTTGAAGGGACATGCAACGTGAAGAGGAAAAGATGCTGCTTTTCTGTGTGTGTAAGAGAGGAAAGTGTGGCTAAATAAGTGGGTTTTTTTTCTGGTTTATGATGCAGGTAAAAGAGGGGAATTTTAAAAAGCTAAAGAGGGCGGGACAGAAAAAGAGGTGAAGACTAATCTAGGAAAGAAAAGACAGAGTATTCGGAAGGAAGGCGCAGAAAACAAGTGAGGAGGAACAGAGCATGAAAAAAGAAGAAAAGTTGACCACTGGGTGTTCTTCTAAAGGTCTTTGAGTCTCGATCGAATGCCTGAGGAAGAAGGAACGCAATGCTGGAACAAAATGAGGAAGAAAGGCAGAAAAGCAATGTCCGATTTGCAACACAATGCGAAGAATTGTACTTTGCTTGCGATCAGAGGGCAGTACAGGCAACTCAATAACGAAAACAGGGAGTTGAAGAGGAGTTTCAGAGTTGCCAGATTGATATAACAAGCATAAGAATGTCGCATGTTTGGATGGATTCATCACGCTATAATGTGCTCAATTCTTGATGCTCTCTGAGATAAATGAAATCAGTTTTTTTTTCGCACGGTTGGACTGGTTCTCTATGCTGTAATTCGTTGTATTGTTGATGTATTTTGCGAGGCGTTTCAATATAGAAACGATGCACTGGCCTTGGTAAATTCATTTGGATTTCCGCAGTCATTGGGAACATATGACTGGGCACCTACCTTCAATCTCAAAATCAACAGAGAGTTCGGTTCTACAAGGCAAAGATTTCCATCTGATTTTGTTCCGCTTACAAGAGCGAGACTTGCTGGAAAGGTTTGGCATCTGTGGAGACTATTGCTGATGCTGTGAGAAAATCTAGAATCACAAAAGAAGAGCTAAGGGTTAAAGACGTCAAGCAGCTTATGGATATGCTAGTGCTGGATGGTGAGATAGAAGAGACTGTGAGCACAGGCACTGGCCCATTTTCTGCTTTCCCTCCAGTTGCTCCTGCTATGCCTGTGTACTCTCTCTACCATGGGGTATCTGCTCGTCTCGCGATGCTAACTTCACTTCTGTAAGCAAATTTCTGCAGACGGAAGACATGATACATGTCCCAAAACTTGGTATATACAAGGACACTGTGTTGTATCGAGGCTCACAAAGTCGGTTTTCTGAATCTTCAGCCTTCACTAGTATTCCTTGTGGAGTTTGTCCTGTTTTGCACGAGTGCACAGACAATGGTCTCATTTCTCCCAAAACTTGTGTTTATTTCCAAAATTGGTTGAAATTTTAATTGAAGGTGAAGTGTATACACACACACACACTCTCTCTCTCTCTCTTTTCATTAAATACACACACTCGCACACACACACTCTCTGATAAAGGCAGTCAAATCAATCTCAAGCAAAAGCAAGAAAGTCTACATGCTGGCTGAATTGAAACCTTCAAAGGAGCTCACTGGTGGGCTTGGTACACAGATAACCAGTTTGATTCAGAGTTTATAAGTGTCCTGAAGCTACATTGTGTGGAGTTAGTATTGAAACAAGGTTTGACATCCACCATAATACATGCATGTGGATCTATTGGAGTTGAAAGGCTTCTCACAAACTAAGCGGTTTATCAGATGAACATGACAAATTGCAGAAGAAGATAATGGTGTAGTTCATGTGTATAAAAAGCTTTTTGAGAGAAAGGAGCGAGCTTTTGACATCTTTGCAAGTTGTCATGCTGAGCGTCGGGCACCTCGAATTCCAAGTGTTTGAAAAGCTCTGGGACATGGATTGTGACCTTTAACGGCTGAAAGAACTGAAAGGCAACATTCATCAATGAAGACCATACTCTTGGAAATTTTCTTTGAAATGTATATATGATCTATGCATTCGAGAGGCTGCTCGGATTTCTTCATCTTGAATCTTGAAACTCTTATTGACAGAAATAAAACAGAGTCCTGACATTATTTTCTCATCTTGTTTATTCATATGTTCGATCTTTTATCCTGAAATTTATCAAGGTCTTCTGAAGACGCGACTTTGCTTTCACAAACCCTTTGACACCGCTGGTCAGTAGGGATTACTCTTCCTTACTAGCTTTTGAGCCTATAGCGAAAGTAGGACTTGCAACTTTCGTGGCTGCTTCATTTCTCTTGATTCCAGAAGATCCATCCATGTGTGATGAATTCCTTTCCTCATACAGCAAGAAGTCGGGACTGGTCCATGGTACTTCCATGACATTGACACCTCGAGGGTTAGGGAATTCTTTTTCTCTTCCCAACAAAGGAGAGCCCTTTGTTACAGCTAGACAATTATTCTCCAACGATGAGATTTTCAAGTTGTTATAGAAGCAGACTAAGGAAATTTTGGATGTCAAGAAAGTGGTTAACACTTCAAGAGTCTCTTTTTCCATGATCACTAATCCTGTGTGGAAATTGATCTATCAGTTTCTCCAAGACAGGTTTATGCCTACCAAAACGCCATCCCATTACTTATCCAAAGAGCTCTTTATAGCTTCCAGGATGGTGTTAAAAGGAGTGGCTAGTGATTGGAGCACTTACCTACTTACAAAGATGGATCAACATTTCGTTAAAGTAACCAGGGGAAATGTCACAAATGTCACATATGGATCCTACTTGTATGCTTTCTTGACATACTCTGGCTTAAAGAAGGGTGTGCTTCCACCTCCTCCATCTGATCCAGTACCTCCCCCTCCACCTTCAGAAGAGTCAAAACTTATTGATATAGAGGATCTGGATTCTCCTCCTCCACTGGTCATACAACGAAAGCACTTGAAGCCGGGTGGTAGATAAAGCTCCTTCAATTCTTCCTTTAGTCACAATTCCTGCTACATCTAGCAGTGATCTCCTTGCTTATCTCACATGTAACAACCTATTCAGGGCACATAGAGAGGGTTCCTTGGATATATCAGTCCCTTCATTGAACAGTCTAGTGTCGGGAGATGCCATTCTATTCCTCTGTAAAGACATCCAGAGTTCGATTGAACTTTCAATGACAGCTTGTGTTCAACAGCTGTATGCTTCCTTTTATGAAGAATTGATGTAGTCCAAAGACCAATTGCATAAGGCAACATCAGAGTTAGCCTCTGCTAAAGACACACTAGCAGATTTGTTTAAGCAGATAGAGCAACAAACCCAAATGCTTGAGACTCAAAGAGAAGAGATATCTTCTTTGAAGATTCAGTTAACAAAGGCTCAATCAGACGTCACTAAAATCTCAGAGGAGAAGGAGAGGATGTCCAAAGAAGCTCAAGAGTTTCAGACTCTTTTCGATGCAAAACTCTCAGCCTTACAGACTGCTCATGACACAATGGAATCACAAGCTTCCCAAATCAAGCAGTTACAAGACCAACTGGCGCAGTCACGGTTTGTTCCTCCAAGCCCTAATGTTCCACTGATCCCTTCTCTCTCAAAGCAGGACTTGGCAGTTCTCCAAAGACAGGCTACTTTGTGTCCTTTATTCCAAGATAAAGTGGAAAGATTGCAGTCCAGGATGGATTTGCTATGGTCTACATTTGAGAATTTCTAGGAATATGTTCCTTCGGACCATTCTTTCTTTGTCCACTATCAATTGCAAAAGTTGGCCTTTTACATGAAGCTTTCAACGATGGATCTTTCTCTTCCAGAGGATGGTTGGAGTGGGGCTTGGTCTCCTGAGTTACTAACAGAAGTGGTCCGTATGGTATTTGAAGATTCTATGACGACGGATACCATGTTGCTGTCCTATATGTATCTACGAGGTGACATGTTGATTCCAGATGAAGTAGATATGGCCAGGTATGTGGGAGATGTGGTTTTACAAGATGTTTTGTATGTCAACTATTTGGAGTTGCGGATAGATGATATGTTCTAGAGTTACTCCTCAAAAGTGGCTACTTGCCCTGATAATTCCTGGCACTCAATGATTGATTCTGTGGTCTTGAATCAACGTCAGAACACAGCTTCTACCTATGTACCGAGCACTAACCAACTGAGGGTGGATCTCTTAGCTCACCTTTCCAAAAACCATCCATTTGATTCAACCTTTTTTTATGCCTATAAGAGAAGATCTGTCTTAGGTCCCTCTGTTCCTAGCCTATTGTACTACCAACAAATGGCTCATTGCTATGATACCTATTTTTCCCTTTATCAAACCAATTCAACAGCCATCTTACCCCTTCTTTTCCAACATCAATCTTTTCCTCAAATTTTCATATTTACCTATTATTTTTTTATCGAAGATAGAGTATTTTCCCCTTCTCCACCATGCCCTTCTCCATCTATCCATATACATTCCATCTTTCCTGTTTATCAATTAACACCTTTCCTAACTAATTCCCTAAAATTTTCAGCCACTCCTTCTTTAACTTATTCCTTCTTTTATGATTTTGCCTACCCATATCTTCATCCACTTTTACTTATTTCACTTTCCTCTCCTACCACTTCTATTTCTCAACCCCCTCAGTTGGTTAGTGAATATGAAGGATTTGATCAACAGATTCCAAGAAGAAGAGGATGGAGCTTGACTGATTCTTTTATAGGACCTTAGATTAACTAGCCAATAATTTCAGGATATTGGACAACTGCTAGTCAAGCATACCAGAACTACCTTCATTTTGCTCACCAATATTCACAATCTCTAGATCCTTCTGTGAGATTGACAGCTCATTTTGCTTGGTATCTAGTATACATGCATAGGCATTTCCATAATGATCAAAAGGCCATTCCAAAACTTTGTATGAATGTCAATGTGAACATTGACTCCCACCAGTTGGATGTCCTATATTTTCATGCCCTATGTCTACCTAGCAGATACCTTGTTTTGCTAGAAAGGATGTGCTGGTTGCAGTTCTTTCAAAATCCTCCAAAGACATTTGTAGATGAATCCTTCTCCATGGATCGTTTCCGAAACCACCAAGCCTTCAAAAGGGATCATCTTCATTGATGCCTTTGTAATATATTTTGGATGATTCTTAATGATATATATCTCTTTTTGGAGGTGTCATTTAGATGGTTGTGTTAGTGTTTGTGTGTATGATGTAATAATTGTATGTGATGAGTTCGTGCTGATTGAGAATAATTTGTTCGAGAGCTCTTTTCAAATGATTCATGGTGAATGAAAAGCCTATGGTGGAAAGCTGAAGAAAAACCTCTTATATCCTTTACAAATTTGTTATGACTTTTAAATGATTAATCAGATGAGTTATTGACTAATGGAAGTTTTCCTTTAGTAGCATTTTTCTATCAGATACAGGTGGTAAGTTGGGGTCGTGATTTGGAGAGACTATTGAAGCTCCTATGGAAGATAAAATTGAGCTCTTTAATGAACTTATATACTTCTTTTCCTTAGGTCACGAGGATGCTTCCTTTCTAAGTGTGGGGATATGTTGAGAGTGAAAAAAGTCTGAATTTTTGACTGATTTTTGTTGTTTTTGAGGACTGAATGATTGATTTTTTATGGATTTAGAGTGATGTATGGTTGTTAATGGAAGTATTTGAGAGTGTTTTGGATGATATTGATTATTTTTTGGAAGTTCACGATGATTCTCAATGGAGATATGAAGCTCTGTAATGTTTTGATAGGTTCTGTTAAGGTTCTGTATACCTTCTGTATAGCTTCTGTTTTGTTCTAACTTTCTTTTGTATGAAGCATGGATTGATGATTGATGAATATTGAGATCTTTTGGAAGCTTATTGAATAGTTTTTGATATTTTGGAATGGTTTGAGTATGAGTTATGAGGTTCTGATGACCTTCTATAGATCCTGTCTCTGCTCTGCCTCTGTACTGTAACTGTACTGTAGCTGCTATGGTGATGTACTGTAGCTGTTCTGTAGACCTTCTGTAAGTGTTCTATAGAATGTATGTGTGACTTTGGGAAAGTTTTCTAACCTTTGGAAATGATGAATCTAAGTTCAAAAGAGCTAAAACAAGTGGAAGAAGCAGCTGCTGAAGAATGAAGAGAAGACTAAGTGACAGTGACAGTAGTGGGCTATGAAAAGACACTGTAGTGGCTCTGGTGACTCTTCATATCAGACATACCTCTTGGGCGGTGCATCCACGACCTAAGAAGGATTATTGAGAGTTATTATGAGAGAATTTTAGTGAGGAGATGATGTACTATTGAGAGAGAGAGAGAGAGAGAGAGAGCCAGAGATAGTCAATTCTATCAAAACAGTGTAACTGTATATGAGATATTGAGAGAGAAAACTATGAAGACATTGAAGATGAATACTATGTAATTGATTTCCATTCAAAGATGGTGTATTCCTTTGTGTTCTTTGTTCTATTGAAGAATTTTATGAAGATATTGAAGATTATGGTAGATTCTATCAAATCCGTGGGAGATATCTACTATGATGTTGCGTGAAGAATTGCTGTTTCCTTTGTTTTGGTTATCAAAAGAATGAAATAAAATCTTGTTGATGTTGAAAGATAGATTTTCTTGCAAGAGAATTCCATTTTCCTTGGTGTTCCTCTTGGGGCTCCAATCAAAGAGAGAGGCTGCCGTGCTGAGGCAAGACACGGACGAGGAGAGAAGGAGAGGATGAGAGGCTGCCCCGCCAGTGCCACGCTGTCCGCCATCAATGCCGCTGTGAGGACCACCCTATTGCGCCAGTCTACCAGGCCGTCGCCCATCCTCGCCATCATCATCACAATCCCTCCCCCTGTCTTCGACTTCTTCTTCTTTCCAATCATTGGCCCCCTTCCACGTCAACTCTGTTGAAGATCAAAAGCTTCTTAGAAGCTTCTAAGGATAAGGCCCATAAGCCTTGTTTCTACGTGCCTTCCCCGGTTTCAAAAATCGGGCTCGTAAAGCTCCAATTCCTACTCAAGGGAAAAGGTATCGACCTACAGGCATCCTCGGAGAGCGAGAGTAAATGCTAGAAGGAATCCGCAGAGTTCATAAACACACTACGTCTATGATGGCTCCCAAGAAGATGCAAGGCGCAACGGTGGGAGGTTCTTCCCCGAACATACACATGGACATTCCCACGAGCCCTCAAGCCGAGGTTCCATGAGTTTTAATTCCACGTAAAAGAAATACGTTAAGCACGATAACTTTCATGGAAATGAAGCACTTATGCATGTTTTTCACCTAGCCTAGTTAAGATGCATTTGGAAAATTGTCTACTCGAACGAATTACTAGAGTTAGTGCATGACATAGAATTGGGATGCTTGCATTTCCAAAGTTATGAATGTAAATCACTTACTCATCTTATGAGCTTAGTCACAAATTGTTGAGATATCGAGCTCCACTCGTGATATGCCAAGGTGACCGTTGTGCATTTATGTCACCGACGTGTCAGTTGTGCAGATGCGGTTGGTACACCGCTCATGAATAATAGCTAGATGACAGCTATCCTTATCTACTCTAGTTCGTGGCTCAGTTAGTATGCCACCTTAGTTAGTTGATTTTGGTTTGAGACCCATATATAGGGTTCTTCTATTTCCTTGTACTAGACTTCTTTTTGGCTTACACAACTAAGAAGAGGAAAATTGTTTTCAGCCTCCACCCTTGTGTATTCCCCCATTGTGCAAGCAAGAAAGCTACAAGTGAGACTCCTTCCTTCTCTCCCACAATCTTGACATGGTATCAGAGCCTTGTTCGTGGTAAGGAGCTCAAGAAAGCAAGCCAAGCTCGCGGTGTTCTGGTAAGAGGAGCAGTGTTGCTTTCATTTTCTGTTTTGGGAGCAGATCTCTGCAGGTAGCACAGCCGAAAATTGCAAGAGTGCATTGTCTCAGGTTTGAGGCCATTTCGGGGCCTGTTTTGGAGGCGGAAGTTTTCTGCACGTACTTAGGAAAAGGCCCAGTTTTATGCTGTGCAGCCACTGTTCTACAGGTCGGTGAAAAGTTACTGTAGAAATTGCATCGTATGCATGTGCGCAGAGACATTGGGAGTTACAGAATCATCCTTGTTGCCTGTTGATGCAAAATCGTCACTAGGAAGTGACTGTGTGGTTAAATACCACTTTCGTCAGTTTTGCAGATTTGCCCTTGTGAGGCTGAAGCTGTGTTCTCTGCAGTGACAGAATTTTTTGCAGGATTCTGTAATGGCGTCTGATTCTCTTTCACAGATTGTAACTGAAAAGCTTGACAAGAACAACTTCCAAGCATGGAAGTTTAGAATGACGAATTTCCTTATGGGAAAAGGATATTGGGAATTTGTTGCAGGAAATAAAGAACCAGTTCTTCCTGATGTTCCCAATCAACAGCAAATGCAGGCATTCAAAGCATGACATGAGAGAGCCAGGAAAGTTATGTACTGGCTGTCTATCAGTATTTCAAACTCTATGATTGTGCATATTCAGGATGCAAGTACGCCAAAGGAGGCATGGGATACTTTGTCAAAAATGTATAGCATAAATACGCAAGCCAAGAAAATGCAGCTCAAGCAAGAGTTGCATAATGTGCAAAGAGAAAGTATGAGCATCAATGACTACCACATGAAGGTGAAGAAGATTGTAGATGCACTTGCTTCCATTGGGTCGCTAGTGGAAGATGATGATTTAGTTTCTGTGACCTTGAATGGTCTAGGAAAGGATTATGCACAGTTTCAGACATCCATTTCAGTTCGTGAAAGATTTCCTGATTTTGAGGAGTTGATTGCTCTTCTAATTTCTGAGGAGCAGAGAAATGGTGGTGCATCTTCTTCAGGAGGGACTTCAAAAGAAATTGTCTTCTACTCAAATGCTAGAAGAGGTAGAGACAGAGGTAGAGGAGGCCGATTTGGAGGCCGTGGTAGAAATCAAAATATGCAGCAAACTCAAGAAAACCATTCCGATGGAGGAGGACGTGGTAACTCTAGAGGCAGGGGGAGCCAAAGAGGTCATGGTGGATGGCAAAGAGGCCAAAATGCAAACAGCAATGTTGAATGCTACTACTGTGGTAAAATGGGTCATATAGCTAAAGACTACTATAAAAAGCAGAATGACATCATGAATGGGAAATTGCAACAAGGGAATTATGCATCTTCTAGTAGACAGAGTGATGATAGAAATGAGCATTTGTTTATGGTGCAGAACATGAACAATTCTGTGACAAGTGCAGAAGAAAGCAACGATGTATGGTATGTTGACTCAGGTGCATCAAACCACATGACAGGTCATGCAGAATGGATGGAGGATGCAAGGAAAATGGAAAAACCAGGATTTGTGGAGACTGGTGATGATATTGCACATCCTATTGTGCAGATTGGAAAAATTCCTTTGTCTATGCAGGATGGAAAAAAGAAATACTTGTCCGATGTATTTCATGTCCCGAATATCACCAAGAATCTGGTTTCTGTTGGTTAAATGGTTGAGCAGGGCTTGCAGGTCAGATTTAATCCTCATGGATGCTTTATTGAGGATATGAAAAATAAAGGTCGCTTGATAGCAAAAGGAAAGAAGAAGGGCAGAATGTTTACGTTGGATGCAGACATGTCTGAATTGAGTGCAGCAATGTTTGCACATGGGACCGGTGTAGTTGCAGATATTGATATCTGGCATAAACGCATTGTTCATGTTAATGTACAGCGACTTAAATCAATGTAGGCCCAAAATATTGTTGCAGGATTGCCTAAATTCAAGGTTGCAGAAATGCATAAGGTATGTGAAGCCTGTCAATTTGGAAAACAGGCAAGGAAACCATTTCCTAGACATGTTCAAGAGAGTGAGAAACCATTGGAATTAATCCACTCTGATGTGTGGACTACTAAAGCTGCATCTCTTGGAGGCTGTCATTATTTTGTCACTTTTATTGATGACTATAGCAAAAAAGTTTGGGTGTATTTTATGAAAAAGAAATGTGAAGTTTTTGGGCATTTCAAAACTCTTAAAGCTATGGTTGAAAAAGAAACATGCCTGCAAATAAAATGCCTAAGGTCAGATGGAGGGGAGAGTACCTCTCAAATGAGTTTGCAAGGTTCCTGCAGGAGCATGGCATAAAGCAGCAATATTCATGCAGTCATACCCCACAACAAAATGGAATTGCAGAAAGGAAAAACAGGCATATTGGAGAGGTATCTTGTGCCATACTCAATGAAAAAGACTTGCTAGATTTTTACTGGGCTGAAGCAGTTCCTACAGTAGTCTACATAATGAACAGGACTCCCACTGCAGCAATACATAGGATGACTCCAGAGGAGAGGTATACTGGTAGGAAACCAGATATTTCTCATTTGAAAATTTTTGGTTGCATTGCCTATGTTCATGTGCCAGATAAGTTGATATCCAAGTTGGATCCAAAAGCTGAGAAGTGCATCTTTATTGGTTACTCTCTGCAGCAAAAAGGGTATAGATGCTATAACCCTTCTACTCGTAAGTTTACAGTGAGTAGAGATGTTGTTTTTGATGAGATGAGTAGTTGGTATAAACCAGTAAATGTAATTGATGATGTAGATGCACAAAATGGTAATGCTGCACAGAATTCACAGCAGCAGTCACAAAATATTAGTGGACCTAGAGCGTCCTCTAGCAGTGGTTCACATTCTTCGCCATGGACAGGCAGATTGAGATCAGGAGAATCTTCTCAAAGAAATGCAGATAGTGGTATGCAGGTATTACGAAAAGGAAAAGAGAAGGTTGATCAGCCCATGTTTGATGTGAATGCAGGTCACTCTTATGTGGATGGTGAATCCAGTGGCTCAGAACAGAGCATTGATGATGAGTTGGGTATTCCTTCTATTGTTACACCTGGAGTAAGAAAGACCAGGGATGTTTTGAGAGCACCTACTAGTGAACCTACTTTGCGTAGGTCTACGAGAGCTAGGTATCTTATGGATAGGCTGAAATATGATGGATTTACAGCCATTCACTATGCATATATGGTCAAAGTGATACAAGAACCAGAACCCACTTCTTTTGAGCAAGCCATGGATGAAGAAATGGATGCCTTGGAAGCAAATGCTATATGGGAATTGGTACCTTTGCCTAAAGGTAAGAATGCAATTGGCTGTAAGTGGGTTTATAAGGTGAAGCACAATGCAGATCGTTCTGTGAACAGATACAAGGCAAGATTAGTAGTCAAGGGGTATGCACAAACATATGGCATTGACTATGAAGAAACATTCAATCCGGTTGCAAGGCTGGCAACCGTAAGAGCAGTCATTGCTATGGCTGCATCAAAGGGATGGTATTTACATCAGATGGATGTAAAGAATGCCTTCTTGCATGGTGATTTGCAATAAGAGGTCTATATGGAGCAGCCACCAGGTTATGTGCATGCTGTTCATCTTGAGTTTGTTTGCAGGTTGAAGAAAGCCTTGTATGGCTTGAAGCAAGCACCTAGAGCATGGTCTGACAAGATAGGACAGTATCTTGTCACTATTGGCTTTCAGATTTCCAAGGCAGATTTCTCACTTTATGTGAGAAAAACAGAGAAAGGTATTATGCTACTTGTCATTTATGTTGATGATTTGATTATGACAGGTGACAGTGACGAAGATATCCTTCATGTGAAAATGCTATTGAAGCAGAAGTTTGAGATGAAGGATTTGGGAGAGCTACGTTATTTCTTGGGCATTGAGGTGATTAGATCACCAAGTGGGATACAGCTCTTGCAAAGGCAGTATGGATTGGACATGCTGTCCAAATATGGGATGACAGGCTGTAAGCCTATTTCAATTCCTTTGGAGCAGAATGTGAAGCTGAGCGCAAATGCAGGTGAGCTTCTGGAAGACCCTACTATGTACAGACGCATAGTAGGAAGCTTGATTTATATGACTATTACCAGGCCAGATTTGAGCTATGCTGTTGGACTGGTAAGTCAGTTTATGCAGGCTCCAAGGAAATTGCATTTGGATGCGGCTAGACGCATACTTAGGTATGTGAAGTCCACATTGCAGTATGGACTATTTTATGAGACTGGGGTTCAGATACAGCTGCATGGATACACTGATGCTGATTGGGCTGGTAGTATTTCTGATAGACGATCAACCAGTGGATATGTGTTCTCTTTTGGGAGTGCTGCAGTCACTTGGAGCAGCAAGAAACAGCCTACAGTTGCCTTATCGAGCACAGAGGCTAAGTGTACAGGGGCGCAGCAATGGCTGCATGTGAGGTAGCTTAGTTGCATAAGCTACTTTATGATATGCATCAGCCTACAGATGGGCCAGTTCTCATTTATTGTGACAACATGAGTAGTATACACTTGGAAAATAACCCAGTCTATCATGCTAGAACAAAGCACATTGAGGTGCATTATCACTATGTGCGAGAGAGGGTTTTACTAGGTCTTATTGATCTAGTTTATGTCAGCACAGAGGATCAGGTAGCTGACATATTTACGAAGGCATTGGGCGCAGAGAAGCTGTGCAAGTTCAGAGACCTGCTTGGTGTGCAGGAATTGGGATTGAGCTCGAGGGGGAGTGTTGAGATATCGAGCTCCACTCGTGATATGCCAGGGTGACCGTTGTGCATTTATGTCACCGACGTGTCAGTTGTGCAGATGCGGTTGGTACACCACTCATGAATAATAGCTAGATGACAGCTATCCTTATCTACTTACTTCGTGGCTCAGTTAGTATGCCACCTTAGTTAGTTGAGTTTGGTTTGAGACCCATATATAGGGTTCTTCTATTTCCTTGTACTAGACTTCTTTTTGGCTTACACAACTAAGAAGAGGAAAACTGTTTTCAGCCTCCACCCTTGTGTATTCCCCCATTGTGCAAGCAAGAAAGCTACAAGTGAGACTCCTTCCTTCTCTCCCACAATCTTGACACAAATTTCCCTTGTCATGCATGTCCAAAGTGATAAGCCTAAGGGCATATTGCTTAGGATTAAAAGTTGAAATTGTTAAGCGCATCCTTGATTGGCCGTGAACGAACAAGAGTATCTTGAATTTAGTCAATAACTCCCTTGTTATGACTCTCATGGAAAGAATTGTTAACGTCCGTTGCACGGCATGAAAATGAAATAATGGACATTGCATGTTGCATGTGAGGACACTTGTGCAATGGATTAAGGTTGCATGGTACATAATCGTCTTGCATGAACTTCATTAACGATGTTGTATCTAGAAAAGGGTTGTGTGTTACATATTTGTCATGAGTAAGTTTCCTTCATCGAAGTTGCAATTAGAAAAGATCGCATATCATATCAAAGCATGAAATTCAATGGCTTAGACAAAAAGTTGTAGGCATAATTCCTTGATGTAAATCCTAGTAGGTCCTATGTAAGTTATTCTCCAAATTATCATGCGTAATGACTTTAGCAAGAAAAGATAGGGTTATTGCAAACCTTTTGGTGTGTAGAAGTAATGAATCGCATGTTTACATGTATTGTGACGTCTTGTAACTATTTACACCTTTAGAACAAGTTTAGCATCTCTAGGAAAGGATTGTCCTTGTCGCAAGACAAGTAGATCAATTTAGCTAAATCACTTGTAATATTATAACCGTTAGGGATTCGTATAGGCATAACTAGTCAACACGATAAATACCTCAAGTACTAGCTAGGGCTTGGCACGTTAGAAATGCAGCCTAGTATTGTACTTGGACGCCAAGTTGAAACCCTCAAACCCAAAGACCCTAGCCACATTCACGGAATGTTTGGGTCAATTAGACGCCCATGCAAACAACGATCTAGGGTTTCTACCCTAAGGATCAACCGACCTAATGTTAAAGCTCAAATTAAGTTTGGAAACCCTTTGTCGGCCTAGTACAACTAGGGTTGGGTTGGGTAAGAAACACCCTAAACCCTACATCTTGACTAAACATACTCCTTAACAAGAAACACCATTGATGGGTGAAATGATCCCATGAGTAAGATGCGACACTTGTGTAATAAGTTGCAACGACGCATGGCTTTGTGGTTTAACAACAAGATAAACTTGCCACTCCTTGGAATAAGGTTGGCAGGTTCTAGCGCAAGTCTAACTTGCAAGAGGATGAGTAGACATCCTGTTACATCACCTTTCTTGGGCTGGTTTGCCAAGTTAAGGGAAGTTATGTATTGCCGGTAAGTAAAGGATCAATCAAGTTAGAGCGACATGGTCGCCAAGAATTACTGTTGATTTAAGAAACCTAAGGTGTTGGTTAATTTGGGTTGATAGGGTATGACCCTAACCCAAGGATAAAAGGGTAAACAAACAAACCCTTGGGAATCTTGCCAAGTCGTAATTGATCTCGGATGGAATGTTGGATGCATTTGGAGATAAGGATTCACTCCTTAGCAGTTGGCCAAATAAAACAACCACTGGATTGATTGTATTTGTAACAGTTTAGGAGCACTGTTTGCATTGTTTGCTCAAGGAACTAAAGATGGAAAGATAATTAATGCTTCAGGTTGAAGGCCTGAAGGGAGAGGCAGCATCAGTTACCCCCGACTGTCTGCCTGACCCTAACCAAGGGGGTTGTTAGCCGCGCCGAAAACTTGGACCGAACCAGCTGCGAGAGGTCTCTCCGTTGGGCACTACTTGGAGCAGGAGGACGCTTGGGTGCCAGGGGGGCTCTGGCCGTAAATCCCTTGCCTTTCGGGCCCTGCACAAGAGGCCAACATGACTCAGGATTGGATCTCGAGGCCCGCATACTAGTCTATGGGTGGAATCTTGGATTAGTAATCCCTGTGGATTGCTGGATTGCCTTTGGGTGGATTATGGATTGCCTTCAAGCAGATTATGGATTAGCCGACAGGGTGGATTATATGGATGTATTCCAAAGATAAATAAGATAATCTGTTGAAAAGGAACTTGTTTGACACTATTATGTCAAGTGCTAATATTACATGAAGGAATCGGTATCTAACTGGCTAATTAAGGAAGTTGTTTTATGCGTGTCCAATTAAATGTGGTAGGTAATTAGACAACTAAAGCAACCCTGAGGAAAGTGCGGTGGATGTGGCCATGGATCCGTCCTACAGATGGGTGGTCCCTGTTGGCCAGGAACTTTTCTCAAACAAAATCGACAGCATGGAATTTTTCATGAAGGAAATGAATAGTAAGGAAGTTGACCTAGAGTCTAGGATACTAGAACCCCGATTTATGCTGTTTTAGGGAACAAAATGGGACTATGCCTTATGGGTAGAGAGGTCAAGCTTTGCATTCCCTCTCATTTCCCATTCTCCTTGAACCAAGTGCAGCATGAATTTGCCTCAACCCTGATATTTCTGCGTAAAGTAGTTGGCCTAGGGTTCAACGCTAGTTACTCTCTAGGAACTTGACCATTAGGGAAACCTTGATTTAGGTCGGTCCTAAGTGGGAACGGTCGGAATACTTCCACTACGTGGCAGACTCGGAAAGACCTAGATCGCAAACCCGGTAACATTCCATGGGAGTGCTAGGCGGAACTTTCTAGACCCTCTTCCCGATGGGCTGCTAAGATGTGTCTTGCAAGCGAACAGGCAGACACGTTACATTTGGTATCAGAAGTAGTAACTGATGCTAGCACACTTGCCTTAGGATGTGTGCTTATGCAAGAGGGTCACCCTGTGTTGAGAAATAAGCCAAAAGTCTAAGGTATAGTCTAAGCCTTATCATATTGTTGTATGTAAAGTGTCCTTAAGTTTGGGGGCATCTATCTTTTGAGGATACCACTTTAGTGAGTGGACTGTCTTTTGGAGATATGGTGGGAGAATATTGAAGAAGAAGAGAATGAAGAAAGCTTGAGTCTCTCCTTGTCAACTATCTTTCGTTGTGTATCCCCATCGAACCTATGATCTACTTTCATTTGGTATCAGAGCGAGGGTGAAGGATTGACGCGAGGAGCACGTCGAATCGAGGTCTACATTAGATTGAAAGCTTGCTGTCCGTCATTAACTGAGGTACAAATCCCTATCTAAACCACTCAAAGCAGGTACATCAATTGGAAGAACCATTGGGGTTTGAATTTGTGGGCTATTTGAGCTCGCATTGAGAGTTTTCTGGAAGCCATGGAGTTTTTGTATAAAGGATCAGTTGGAAGTCTCGATTCACAGTTCAGGTTGGTTAGAAAGTTACTGTTAGAGCAGCGGCAAGCTGAGAGCAGGCCCTAAAATCCATGGGACGCATGTTTGAGGCCCATGGCTGAGTTATGCAAGTGGATCTAGCAAACCAGGACACTGTTGGAGTGTACAGTTGCGAACTTCTATTATCAGCTAATCTTGCACCAAGGGTAGTGTACCCACACAGCTTTTGTGTAACGGTAGAAGCTCCTGGTTTTTCCGCCATTTCAGTTCACTGAAAGAACATGCAGGCGATGGCATCTGCGGGCAGGTCCGCTGGATCTCTTCCCCCTCTGTGAACAAGCTGTGGCGGTCTCCTGCAGGCAAAAAGAGAGAATGACCATATGGCGAGGGCTCTAAAACCCGCGTTTCAACGGTTAGGCATCCCATCGACAATGCCAATACCGAAAACGATAAGGAAGCAGGATGAGGACCTCGCCTGTCCTTCGTGGCAAAACCCTAGGGCAGCGGATAAACCGATGGGAGCTCAAAGAACTGACTAACGCAGTCCATTACCCATGAGTCCGGGGGGTGCCTTCATGTAAAGGTCATGCATCCGTCCATCCATTCATCCTTTCAGAAAAGCTTTTACAAACGAGGACGCGGGAGAGAGAAAGCCACTGAGAGAGAGTGAGGGAGAGAGCCTGCGACGAAATATTTTTTGTAAGGCGTAAAGAGCCTTACTATTAAGCCTTATCCACAAAATAGAGAGCCTGCCACGAAATATTTTTGTAAGGCTTAAAGAGCCTTACTATTAAGGCTTAAAGGGCAGTTTCTATGCAATTTACGGGAGGCCATTTGAAGGCCAATTTTTGCTTTAAAAATTCCAAGAAAATTTCTACATCTTCCTCTCGATATGCACTTCCAGGTTGGCATGAAAAACTATAGAAAAAGTGCAAGAAAAATGGTCAGTTTTAAGCCCGTGTTCTGATGCATTTTTGGGTCATACGGACACCATTTGAGGTCCGATTTGGATGTTTCTTGTTGGGAACTGAATGTATGACATGTTGCCATCATGGATGGATGTATATAACCAGTTTTGGACACATGTATGACAGTCATATTGCTGAATACCACTTCTGGACATATTGTATTATTGTATTCTTCTAAATTTGCAGCAGTCATAATGTCCGATACGGCACAAATCACTCAGATCGTGGGGGACAAATTGACCAAAGACAACTACAGTGTTTGGTCCTACAGGATGGAGAATTTTTTGATGGGTAGAGGTCTATGGGATCTCATAACAGGTGATGATGAATGTCCAGAAGTTCCCGAACATCCAACTGAAGAGCAAAAGAAAGCGTATAAGGATTGGACTGGGAAGAATAGGAAGGTTTTGCATTGGATCTCCATATGTATTTCAGAAACATTGATTCCTCATATCAAAAAGGCAAGTACTTGTAAGGAGGCATGGGAAATCATAGAAAAAATGTATGCAACATGTACAGAGGCTCGTAAGATACAGCTTAAGCAGAGATTACATGGTGCATGGAGAGGCAATCGCAGTATCAGTGACTATGTGGCAGAAATCAAGCAAATTGCAGAAGACCTTGCATCTATTAATGCACCTGTTGATGATGATGATTTAGTGTCCGTGACACTAAATGGGCTTGGACCAGCTTTTAAATCTTTGGATACCTCTATTTCTGTTAGGGGAGGCTCTATGCCTATATCACTTTCATTGATGATTTTAGTAGGATGACTTGGGTATACTTTATGCAGCATAAAAGTGAAGCGTTTGAAAATTTCTTGGAATTTAAATCTATGGTAATATAAAATGTTTGAGGTCAGATAATGGTGGAGAGTACATGTCATATGAGTTTTGTGACTTCTTGAGAGATCATGGTATCAAAAGGCAATTGACATGCAGGTATACACCTCAACAAAATGGTGTGGCTGAAAGGAAGAATCGGATTATTGCAGAGGTTGCAAGGGCAATGATGAACCAAATGAACATGCCATTGTCATATTGGGCAAGTGCATACTGCAGTTCACATTATGAATAGAACATCTACAGCCTTGATTCATAATATGTCACCATATGAGAGAATGTATGGCATGAAACCTACAGTTGTATACTTTAGAGTCTTTGGATGTGTCTGTTATGTTCATGTTCCGGATGATTTGAGGAAGAAAATGGAACCTAAGGCTATAAAATGCATTTTCCTTGGATATCCTAGTGAGAAGAAGGGATACAAATGCTATGATCCAGTGAGTAAGGAAGTATACATAAGCAGGGATGTCAAATTCAGTGAATATGAATCATGATACAAGCCCAAAATTGTAGTGGATGTTGATTCTTATGAAAGCAATGATGATAATGGCTATGGAAGGAAAATTTCAGCAAACAGCAAGGCTGAAAATCAGCATGTGGAAGATGCTTCAGGACCTCAAGAGAATGTGGAAAGCAATGGTAGCTACAGTCCATGGAGTGGTAGATTGAGAAATGCACAAAGGAGTGCAGAAGTTGAAAAAGATAAGAGACCAATGACTGAAAATTCAGAAGATGAATCTATAGATGATGAGTATGGCATTCCGCATGTTAAAACACCTGGCACTAGAAGTGCAGGAAAGTATGTGCCACCACATGCTAGATCAGATGAGACACACGGTAGTGTACCTCAATTGAGAAGGTCAAAAAGAGTAAGGTATCCAGTTGATAGATTGACTTACAATGGGTTCATGAAGATTCATTATGCATACATGGTTTCTTATGTACAATATGTGGAACCTACTTGCTTTGAAGAAGCAATAGAGAGCAAAGAGTGGAGACAAGCAATGGATGAAGAAATGGATGCACTAAGGAAAAACAAGACTTGGGATTTGGTGAAACTACCTTATGGCAAGAAGTCCATTGGATGTAAATGGGTTTATAAGGTCAAATGTAAGTCGGATGGTTCTCTTGAAAGGTATAAAGCAAGGCTAGTTGCAAAAGGATATGCACAAACTTATGGTTTGGACTATGAAGAAACATTCAGTCCAATAGCTAAAATGACGACAGTAAGATCAGTAATTGCTTTGGCTTCTATCTATGTTGGAGGTTTTATCAAATGGATGTGAAAAATGCATTTTTGAATGGCAACTTAGAAGAAGAAGTGTACAAGGATCAACCAGAGGGTTATGTGGATCCAAAATACCCACATTATGTATGCAGGTTGAAGAAAGCTTTATATGGACTGAAGCAAGCACCAAGAGCATGGTGTGATAGAATCAGCAAATTCTTATGCAGTATGGGATTTCAGCAGAGCAAAGCTGATTATTCACTTTATGTGAGGCATACAGAAGATGGTATGGTTGTTGTGGTCATCTATGTTGATGATCTCATTATTACAGGTACACTTGAGAAGGAGATTACTGAAGTCAAGTATGGGTTACATAAAGAGTTTGATATAAAATATCTTGGTTTGTTGAGATACTTCTTGGGTATTGAGGTTATTGATACACCTCATGGTATATGGCTGATATAAAGGCAATATGCATTGGAGATGTTGGAAAAATATGGCATGACAGGATGCAAACCGGTTGATACACCATTGGATCAAAATGCTAAGTTGATTGATGATGGATCTTATGTTGAGGATGTTACTATGTTCAGAAAGATAGTTGGTAGTCTTATCTACTTGACCATTACAAGACCAGACTTAAGTTACGCTGTTGGATTGGTAAGTCAGTTTATGCAGAAACCATGCAAATCTCATTTGGATGTAGTAAGAAGAGTTCTTAGATATGTGAAAAAGACACCTGGATTTGGGTTGTTTTATGGAAAAGGAATCAAGCCTACACTGTTTGGATACTCAGATGCAGACTGGGCAAGTAGTTCTATGGATAGAAGATCTATTAGTGGCTGTGCATTCTCATTTGGGTCAGCCATGGTAAGTTGGAGCAGCAAGAAGCAACCTGCAGTTGCTTTATCAAGCACTGAAGTAGAATATAGAGGCATTGCATTGGCAGCATGTGAGCAGACATGGCTGAGATTGATCCTATATGACATGGGGATAGAGATTGATGGTGGAGTTATTATGTATTGTGACAATGTTAGCAGCATTATGTTGGCAAAGAACCCAGTCTATCATGCAAGGACAAAACATATAGAAGTGCACTATCATTTCATTAGAAAAAAAGTCATTGATGGAGAGATTGACTTGGTCCATGTGAAGACCAATGACCAAGTTGCTGATATCTTTACCAAAGCATTAGGTAAAGATAAGTTTGAGTACTTCAGGAGTGCACTTGGAGTCTTATGTGTGCAAGCTCATTCTGAGCTTAAGGGGGAGTGTTGAGAAATAAGCCAAAATTCTAAGTTATAATCTAAGCCTTATCATATTGTTGTATGTAAAGTGTCCTTAAGTTTGGGGGCATCTATCTTTTGAGGATACCACTTTAGTGAGTGGACTGTCTTTTGGAGATATGGTGGGAGAATATTGAAGAAGAAGAGAATGAAGAAAGCTTGAGTCTCTCCTTGTCAACTATCTTTCGTTGTGTATCCCCATCGAACCTATCATCTACTTTCACCCTGTAGCATACTCTTCAAGGAAACTGAAGACCCATGAGAAGAATTATGCTATCCACGATCTGGAGTTGTTAGCTGTCATCCATGCTCTCAAGCTTTGGAGACACTACTTGCTGGGTAACAAGTTTACCCTAGTGACGGATCATAAAAGTCTCAAGTGGATCTTTACCCAGAACGAGCTCAACATGAGGCAACGTCGATGGATTGAAGTGCTAGAGGAATATGACTTTGAAATCAAATACCGTGCATAGCATTTGGATCTCCATCTTTGATGTACTTATGGCATGTACTTTGCTTATGTCTGACCAATTGTGACATGCTTGGCCTATGCCACTACTACTTGCCTGTTACATTGTTTGGAGTTGGATGCTACTGAGCCTCGCTTTGGCTTGACATTTGATTGCCCAAAGCTTAATTTGGCTATTTCTCGGCTTGCCAGAGTAACAGTTTGGATGTACTTGATGTCTATGGATGCTATGTATGGATGCTACATGGCCTATATGCTCATGAGGTCTTATTGATGCTTGATATTGGATCTTCTAGCACTAATGCTATCATATGCCCTTGTTGAGCTTCTTTGCTTAACATTTACGGCTTTTGTTCTAGTAGGAGCATCTTGATATGCTTGACACACATTGAGCAGGTGGTTTATGCTACTTGAGCATTCAGATACTTGAGATTGGGATCTTCACTTGGATGTTGCATGGTTGATATGTCATGGTCCTCATAGATGTACTTGGGCTGATTTGGGATTTGCACTCCTTGAGCATACACCTATTTGTGTCAAGTCTTGCCAGTGTTGTGTACACTTTTCCCTATTACATAGGGGGTGTGCCGGCTTACTCACAGATTCATTTGACATGCTTGGGTGTTTTCTCGACTTCCATATGACATTCACATGTTGATTTATACACGCTTGATGTTGGTTATGCTTAGTGGTTGACTTGGTGCATTCATTTTTCCTATAGTTTGCTCTCATTGTACACAGCTGTAATTTATTACAGCAAGTAGTTATAAATGGAGTGTGATGTATTTTTCATGCTGAATCATCCTAATTTTATGTACTTTTGATGGTACTTGGTGGGCAATATCATTAGCTATCAGTTCATGGTCATTTCTCCTTGGTTTTGATGGTATTTTGGTTGTTTACAGTTGAAAACATCAAGCAATTTTGCACTATCTGCACCATTTTGGACTGCATTATGGCATCTTCTTCCACTGACAATGCTATCTTCAACATCATTAAGCTGGATGGTACGAATTATGCCTATTGGAAGAGCCAAGCTTGGTAGTTATTGGTGCAAAAATTGTAGATAAATCCATTAAGGATGCATGATGAGCAGCCTGAAACTATGACTGATGATGAATGGGATGAGCTTGATGAGTTATGCAAGTCCACCCTCATCTTGTCTCTCACTAAACAGGTGCATTATAATGTGTTTGAGGAATTACAGAGTGGTTGGCAGCTTTGGGATAAGATCAAGAACCTCTATGATAAGAAAAGTCCAGCAAGTTAGATGTATTAGCTGAAGCAACTTATGGAGGTGCATATGAAGGAGAATATGATGATGTCTGCTCATTTGAGCCACTTCCATGCTATTCTCAAGAACTTGACTTTGCAAGGCATTACCTTCAATGCTAAGGTTACTCCCTTTTTTTTGCTTGGGGCTCTGAGTGAGTCCATTAGGGCCAAAAACGCTTCAAAAATGGCACTTGTAAGAAAGTGATTAAGTTGCTAATTAGTTGAGGTTTAGGAAGAATAAAACCTCTAAATTTGGTTGTCCAGATGTGATTAATGAGAGAATATTTGGTTCATTGAAGAGGTCGGCCATTAATTACCCTCATCTTTTAATCCAGGTCAGGGGTCACCTTTTCGGCCGTTTATTGTCTTGGAACTCGAGAGATTTTGTATTTTCGAGATTTTCATACGAACTTCGCATTTGTTAGCTCCTGCGTTTTCTTTCTATACACTATTCTCTTTTACCATTCCTTTTGTTGCACTTGCTTCCTATCACTGTGAGATTCTTGCTCGGTTCATTTGCTAGAATATCTAGCAATACTACTTCAAATAACACAGGCGCAAGCACACGTAAATACAAGCTATCTATTCAGCTAGATCTGACTTACACATCTTGGAGAAGTATACATCATCGAGTATTGATAGATGAGATTGAAGCCAACAGGTTGCGAACACAAGGAATGAAGCATATAGATTTGTGGGTGGATGGAAATATCTATCCCAGGGATCCTTCTACAGGTAAACCACCTCCTTTTTTGAATGTCCATGACTATATAAGATATGATGGAGAAGGTTACAATGGAATGCTTGGCTACTATATGAGGTTATACTCTGCATCTTACACATATATAGCTCAAGTGCACGAAATGAAAAAAGCACTAGAAACTACACAAACAAATATTTTAGAGTTGACAAGTCAGATTGATATTTTGAAAAATGTTAACAATTCATTGCAGGATAAGCTAACACACTTGAGAGAAACTCCAGTAGGATTTAGAGAGAGGAAGAGACCATTAAAAAATATAACCAGCTTGTGTGAGAGAGCAAAGAAAAGGAGACTAAATCTTACAAAGAAATATGTCTCTAACATACTAGGCATAAATATCCGAGAGAATGAGGAAAGAATCAAACTTTTGAAGGAAACCATGAATAAGAAATACATTTTGAGGATTCTTAAGTCACCAGAAAATGCGGATTTGAGAGGTTCAACTCTGAGAGAGTTAGTGAAGGATTTAAAAGGCACAGTGAAAGCAAATGAAATCGTAGAGACATGTGATACTGTGGGTATAAGTCGAAAAGGTTATTGTGCTATCTCTGGATTATGGTTTAAAAATCTTAAACGCAATAGGGTAACTATATTTGGATTGCCCCGAGCCCTTGCAGTTTCGACTGCAAGAATTTCCATGAATCGCAAGATTCCACATGTTTTTGGAGATTACATTCACATCGAAAGGTCTATGTCCTATGAAAAACAAAAAAAACAGGCAATTTTTTATTACAATGAGTTTAACAATATATGGGTTGATCTAAAAAAGGTGCAAATTGCAATGGTTCACATGTATAAAATCACAGTAGAAGAAAGTTATGGTGTTCTAAAGTTTGCCTTGAAGTTGGATGAAGCACAGATTCAAAAGGGACAGAAGATGGAAAGAATTAGCATTTGCCTCATGAACATGGCATTGGACCATGGCAATGGCGAGGGCAAAGCTCCATTGCATAAGATCCAATCCGAGATGGAGATGTGTCAATTATCCCATTTGCAGCATCAGAAGCCTCTGCAATAATTGCAAGACAATAATCTTCCCTGAGATTAAAAAGTTTTTGAATATCTGACAGTAAAATGTACTCCTTGTCCTTGAAAGGTATACATGGTAGGGAAGGAACAATATGGTGAGAACTCTCATCAGGTTGAGGGTTTGTATCTCCTTGGCTCTCCTCAATGATAGTCTCAGCTTTGAAGTGAGCAACATCCAAATTCTCAGCAATAGAAGCCTCAAAATCTGTATCTACAACCTCCTCTGTTTCCTTTTCATCTACCAGATCATCTAACATGCAAAAGCTGGCAGATTTTGCTCCTTCCAACTGTTGCTCCTCAGCTTTCACAGGGTATTTGACAAGGGTGAAAACAATAAAAGCAGCAGATTTTCTCATCATCTTGCAGTTTTTGGAATGAGTGCAGCAAAATATGTCTCTTGAATAAAACCTCTCCAGAGAGTGGGCCCTGCACTTTTTAGTAAATACTGACTTTTCATTTCCTGTTGACCCAATGGGAACATGGACATATTCAATTGTGCCAACTTCAACAGAAGGACCTGCAAGATTTTCAAACTCCAAAAAGTCCTCCACAATATATTTTTCACAAGATTTCAGAACTTTGTCAAGTTCCCAATTAGGATTAAACACATTTTTCACAACTCCATAGAATGAGAGATCCATTCCATTCTGAAGCATAAAATCAAGTAGCCTCTCTGATGGAGTGATATCAGTGAGCTCTGATACTCCTTGACCTCTCACTACCGACGTTCACTTCCCTGGAGATGTACTTGGCCTTCTCACACTGGTGGCAGAGGATGGAGAGGAAAAAGAATGCACAGGCTCATCACATGTTGATGCCCTTGAGCCTTTTGAAAGCCTTCTTCTTTTACCAGTTCCTGGAGAAACCTTGGATCCTAGGAATTCTATGGGTTCAGACATGTTTACAACTTCTATCGATACGGCGCGATAAGAGAGAAACGATTCAGATGGATGGGCCCCCTCGCGCCGTATCGGTGATTCCAGTAAGAAGCGCGAGAGCCACAACGGTGGTCACACGAGCTTGGGCAGAATGAGCTTGAGAGGAGAGCTGAAAGAAGACTCTGCAGAACCTCCAAAACGACGCGAAGAGAGGAAAGCGAAGAAGGCAAACAGTTGCCCTCGCGCCGTATTAGCAATACAAACAGAGCACCCGAAAAACCGAAAAAAAACGTACGGATAAGGAACACACCCTTATGTAGGCGCAGAATTATGCCACCTGGCAGTATCCGTTGGTTTCTGACATGTGGCAGTAGCCGTTGGCCAACACGTGGCCGATAACCACGTGGCAAACAAGTGGACCGATCGTTACTTGACACGTGTCATACGGACCATAAATGCAGATACGTGGCACAATCAGCGTCGGACACGTGTCCGCCGACACGTATCATGATTGACGTGGGTATATAAGTGGTAATTTTTCCTACGTGTACACTTTTCATTTCTCGAGCTCTTCCCGCCTTGCTTGCCGATACGGTGCGATACAAGACTTGCGTCTTCTCCGTTTCTTATCTCTCGCGTTGTATCGGTGTTCTTTCAGCTCAGTCCTTTATTCGCTAGTAAAAAAGAGGTGTGTCGATACGGAGCGAGGGCGTCCGAACGCTGTTCTCGTTTCCTCCATATCGCACCGTATCAGCAGTTTGGTCTCACCAATACGGAGTAGGTCTATTAACATTCCGCTTTTGTCATTGCCGATACGAAGCGAGGGCGTCCATACGCTGTGTTCGTTTGCTCCATATCGCGTCGTATCAGCATTTCGGTCTCACCCTTGTGTCATTGCCAATACGGAGCGAGGGCGTCCATACGCAGTCTTGGTTTCCTCCATATCGCGCCGTATCGGCATTCTGGTCTCCAATACGGAGCGAGGGCGATGTTCCATTCTGCTCGTTTTGTTCATATCGCGCCGTATCGGAATTGCTCATTTCGTCCCTTTTCGCGCCAATTAGCCTGTTTGATTTTCTATTTCAGTTATTGTCCTTCTGGTTGTTATTTTTGCTTTTCTGGATGGCAAGGACAAAGCAAACTGCAAGAAGAGTGTATCTGGATGGGAAGGACAGTGGGGGTAGAAGAAAGTTAAAATTTGATGAATCTGAGGAGGAGCCCTCTTCCAAGTTTACTGAAGCTGGTCCATCACAGGCCCCAGAGCATTTTACAACAGAAATCCCCCCTACACCAGGTGTTGGGCTTACATCTTCTATAAATGTTTCTTCTCCTGAAGTTGAGGAAGCAAAGGGTGATTCTTGCCCTGTGAAAGATTCATTCCCTACAATGGCACCTGAGGCTACATCTGCTGAAGCCACTGAACCTCCCAAGCCACAAAAGAGAAATAGGAAGTCCAGGTTCTTCTATATGTAGAGATGTTTCAGTGAGATCAGGAAAGCCCAGAGAGCTACACAGCATGTCATTCCAAAAGCTCCTTTTATAAGGGTCGTTAAAGAGATCTCTGATAGATTGTCTCAAGTGGCAACTGTCTCTGGTCTAAATAAGAAGTGGCAACTCTCAGCCATTCTTGCCCTGCAAGAGGCCGCAGAAGATTTTGTTATTGATTTCATGAACGACGCTTACATTGCTGCCACCCATGCTCATAGGATCACCCTTATGAATAAAGATTTCAGCATCATCAGCAGAGTCAGGTATAGGTTTGACAAAGTGCTGAGGCCCTTGCCTTCCAATGATCAAAAAGCCTTTGAAATCCTTAACATTCCCCCAAAATTGTCCAGGAAAGAGAAAAAGCTAAATGTTGAGGATGTTACTCACCTTTACCCTACAAGGGGTGCCACCCAGCAGGAGGCTTTCTTGAGTGAAAAAAATCAGGAGGTGCTTGAAACTGAAGACGATGTTTACAAGAGGAAAGCCGCATCACTTACTCCCGTCAACAGTGAGAGGATGGGCAAAGTGTATGGGCAGATTCTTGTGAATGTTTCTGTGGAACCTGAGGAGGAATATCTTAGTATATCTCCCGAGGACAAGCCCATGTTGGAAAAAAGGGATGTCCAACTATCTGACTCCGTGGTTTTTTGTTGCATAAGGTAAGGTTTATATATATTTTTTTTTGCGTAAGTTAAGTCTTATAGGTTCAAGTATATTTTGGATGAAATTTGTATTGAATAGCTTTTGCTATTGTCTGCAGGGCATTGGTCTCCTCTCTCACTCTCGATATCCGAAGAACCATATACATTGTTGATCCACTTCTCTCTGTGGAACTTTTTGTAAAATCTGGTTCTAATATTTCACCATTTTTTCGTAGCTTCGATAGTGTGACAAATTACCACATCTTTTTCCCTTATGTAGAAAGGTATTTTTCTTTTTCTGTAGAGGAAAATTTATATTCATTTGCTTTCACCCTTCTACTCACCTCTTTTATGAATTTGCAAAGGGCATTGGAGTCTCATCTACATTAATTGTCTTTCAAGGGAAATTATCTTTATGAATTCTCTCAGCGGTGTTCATGGTTAAGCACGAATGTATGTTGAAAGAAAATTACTTACTTTGATTTTATTTATAAAGAATATTTTGAACTTACAAAGCTTCCTTTTGTAGTGCTGGTAGACTCGTTTCTACATTTTTGGATACAACATACGAGGATCTTGCTGATCCTCAAAGGCCTTATACTTTTCTTCTACAAGAAGTTCCATTGCAAAGCGATGCGCATTCTTGTGGATGGAGAGTTATCTCAAACATTTGCAGAACAGTGGATTCAAAGTTGTTACAAATAGAAGGAGTGAATGTAAGTTAATTTCATTTGATGTTTGTGTAACCCTTATCATGATTTCTTTTCACTAACTTATAACATTTATTCTTACAGTGTAGAGACTATCCTGAATCATATGTTTGGTGGATAAGGGAGAGATGCATCGAGCTGATTCTGGACAAGGCAATCACACCGTATGATCCTGACTCCCCTCTTCCTCCCAAAACTTCAATGGCCAAGGGCACAAGCAAGGGAAAGGTCAAGGGAAAGGGTAAGGACAATGGCAATGGTAAAGGCAAGGGCAAAGGCAATGGGACCACTGCTGCAGAGTCTAAGAAAAAAGGAATGCCAATGCTCTCTCCTCTTAAATTTGATCCATCCCCTCTTAAGCCCCAAGAAAAGAGACTACCTGTAAAGGTGAAATTTTTTCAACAATCAAAGAAAGGCCCTGTGAGAAAAAATATCTTTGAAGAAATCGATAAAGAATGAAAATAGCAAACATAAGCATACACGAGCCTTATTATTTTGGCTTTGTACATTTTTATGCAATTTTTGTACCTCATTGTGTAATGAAAATTTTCACTTGTAAATCGAATGTAATGTACATTTTATTTATACACATTCGAAAGGCAACTTGCTTCCTTATGAGTTCCCATTAAAAAATATCTTAAGGACAGTCTATTAAGATAAATTCTTGCCAAGTTTTCATTCTCAAGGCTCAAAACTCGCAATTGTGGGAGACAAACAACTCGTACAAAAGAAAGAGCGCTCGACTCTTTTACCAATTGTTACACCATTCACTTTGAACTTATATCTAGGGGATGTATTGTCTAGCAATTCCAAGGTATCCCTCATATCTTTCAGACTCCAATTGGAAGTAACATTCACCTTCTTTACTTCTTCATGCGGCAAAACGTGCACCGCAAGTTTATATGGTGTGTAATCTGTATGTATTCCAAGGGAACCCATCTTCCAATGACTTATCAATTCTTGAAGATCCATGATCCAAGTCCATATTATTACCCAGTTCCCGTAGTTGAATGTAACACAACCTTATTCTCCTTGAATTAATGTATCAACTTGCTCTACCATCCCAATAAATATTGTACTCCGAAAGGGCTATGCCCGTATGAATGAAATAAGATTTCTTTTTATCAATGAATTGTCTTGTCTATGAGTATTGATAAAAATTTAATTGATTAGGTTTCTTGGCTGAAAGCTGAGTTGGGCATAATATGTAACTACCCAATCTTAGTTTGTATCTCCTGTAATCAAAGCCCAAAGCAAGAGTTTGGCGAGGGATACTGTAAGCCAAAGCCAAGGATTGAGGGCATGCACTGCACCTCAAGATATCACCCTTATGATCGCACTCTCTAGATTTCCAATGTGTCCCTATAGTATTGTCCAAATCCTCTTCCGAAAAGTTTCTACTTAGCCAGGATACCTTCGTTCTTTGTAAATTTGCTGTTTTGAAGCAAGCCACAAAGATATGGAGGGGTACAAACCATGATAAACGTATTCTTCTTGAGATCCTTCCAGCTGTCATGGACTTTTTAATATCCTGAGATATTTTGAATTTGAAACTCTGCACCGTTACCTTGTCAGGAATCTCCCAGTTTAGAGATGAAAGACTTGGCAATGGCAAATCTTCGATATTCCCATACCTATCCGCTTTAGAGGGAACCACATACTGTGCATAATATATAAAAACCTTGCATTCACTATAAAAAGACACAGTTTGATCGGCATAAATAATGTCTGCCAATACCTTATGAATGGCATGGAAAGTCCCACTTAGGCTTTCCACAGGTTGCCATTCAATACTTGTTGACGGAAAGATATCTACAATGACGAACCATTTGTTAGAACTTGCATAAATGGAAAAGAATTATATACGTTATTCAACTTATAAATTACAATGTGTTTGTTGGGGAACACGTTCGTTTGGAGGCAAGTGCATATCCTTGGCCATGTAAACATGTTGCACCTTGACAAACCAGCCTTCGGGCATAATTTTGAAGGCAATGATACGCCCCTTCCAATGATGTTTTATATCTTCTTGTTTTCTTCTTTTCACCTTATGAGAGCCCTTGCAAGAAGGCAGCATGGTAACCCAATCGTTTACAGCAAAGGTTTTGGGCTCAAAATTTCCATCTACTCCCTGGCTATAGACTGTGCAAGAGTGTATTAAACGAGAAGGGCACCTGGAGGAAGCCATGAAAAGAAAGAAAGCGCAGAGAAAGAAGCTCAAAGAGGGGTGAATGAACTAAAAAGTAGCGCCAAGAACCCAAATGAGTATGTATTGGGCGCCAAAAACAATATTGAAAGATCTCCCGACTTTCAAAAAACTCATTATTAATTTCATCACATCTCTGTCACGTATTTTGTCAGATTTGTAAGTAAATAACGTCTTTGGGACTCCAAAACATGTCAGACTTTAGGGGTTTTGGCTAAAAAAGAAGAGAGAATCACGAAATGGACTCCACTATCTCTAAAAAAGAGGAGACAAGAATACCATATTCTTGCACACGTGGCAAACTCTCTTTGGCCCTTTCCTTAATCCCGTGATTAACAAAAGTGTATTTTTTGAAGTGTTTTTGGCCCTAATGCATGGGATGTATTCCGCACTGCCTTATGTGCTCCTGCTACTATTCTGAACTTGCATGATGTAGAGTGCTCTTTTGCAGGAAGAGATCAACAATAAGAACTTGGATGCCTCTCGTGGGTCATATGCTTTGATTGTTAGAGCTAGAGATGGTACTGAAAGAATGACTGTGGGTATGGATGTGGCAAAGACTTGCAAAAGTCTAGGTCTAAGTCACGTGGTAAGTCATGCAGTAAGTCTCTTGGGAGAAATGCTAATGTGACATGTCATCATTGTGGCAAGAAGGGTCACATACGCCCACATTGTCATAAATTGCGCAATAATGAGAAGTGCAAAGAGAAGGGGAAAGACAAAGTACAAGAAAAGTCCTCTGATTGCAGCATGGTACCTACAAAATCCAGTGTGAAAATAGAGAAAATCAATGTCATGCAGACTGATGACTCCGATGGGGAGTACATACTTGTAACTAGTTCTTGTGATGCAACGCCATTGATTGAGATTCACTCTATGTATGCGCAGTGCTAGTTTTAGCTTTTGGTGCTTCATTTTATGTTACACCATGCCGTGAATGGTTTCACTCCTACCACACTGTCTCTGGTTCTATTTGCTTGGGTGATGAAAAGTCACGTGCTATTGTTGGCATTGGGGATGTACGGCCGTAGTTCTATACTGGAAGTAATTTTCTGTTATAGGATGTACATCATGTACATGCACTCACACACAATCTTATGTCCACAGGAGGGTAGCTTGATGATACTAGATTTCATGTTTCATTGGGGGATTCTACTTGGAAGATCACACATGGCAGACTTGTGCTTGCTAGAGATGCCAAGGCTAGCAGCTTCTATCCTCTTGTAGTTGATGGTTCCTCTATTGATCATGTTTTGTTAGTGGGTTTCATCCCACATGTATCTCTTTGGCATGCCCATTTGGGCCATATGTCCTTGAAGGGAATGAAAATGCTTTCCGGTTCACAGTACTTACCACCCCTTGACTATGCACGTTTTGATTCATATGAGCATTGTCTTTATGGTAGACAGACTAGGAATACGCATAAGAAGTGTGATAGGACACGCATGAGTGAGCCCCTGGCATTGGTACATTCGGATGTTTATGGACCCATGCCCTATTAGTCTATGGGTGGTGCAAAGTATTTTGTGATGTTTATTGATGTTTTTTTGCATAAAGTCTAGGCTTATCCCATTAAGCTTAAGTCAAATGTCTTGGCTATGTTTCAGAGATGGCTTGCATTGGTTGAGAAGTAGACTTGGCATAGGCTGAAATGCCTTAGAACTAACAATGGGGGAGAATATGTGTCACGTGCCTTTAAGCAGCTATGTGATGAGAGGGGTATTACGTGTTAATGGACCCCCTATACCCCACCCCAGAATGGTTTGGGTGAGCAGATGAATAGAAGCATCCATGAGCATGTACGCAGTATGCTTAGCCATACAAGCCTACCATAAAACTTTCAGGCTAAGGCAGTCAGTATAGCTGTTTATATCATAAATAGATCACCTTCTAGTGATTTGGAATTCTAGGTTGCAGAGGAGGTACAGACTGGGAAATCTCCATCTTATGCACATCTATGTGTCTTTGGATGTGAGGCATTCTGCCATGTGCCCAAGGACGAGCGTACTAAGTTGGATCCTAAGAGTGTCAAATGCATTTTCCTTGGCTATGGAGATGCATGCAAGATGGTTTATTGCCTCTGGGATCCGCAAGCGCAGAAAGTCATCCGTATCCACATGATATAGTCTTCCATGAAGGCAAGATACATAGGTAGCCTAAGAAGGTGATAGAGATACGTAGGGTTATATTCCAGGAGGAGCCACATGCTCTTGCACAGCTAGTTGGATAGCCTAGAGCAGCAGTTGGTACACATGGCCAGAGTGTTGGACAGGATGTTAGACATGTAGTAGAGTTTGTGGTGAGATGGTCTACGAGACATAGATGTCCACCTGATAGATTTGAGCCCTTGATGCATTATGTCTTGGTTACAGATGCACAAGAGCCTCTCACCTATGAGGAGGCTATGCGCAAGGGTGATAGTCACTCCTAAGAGAAGGCTATGCAGTTTTAGATGGACTCCCTACATAAGAATATGACTTGGGATTTGGTTGCATTGCCTCAAGGCAAGAAGGCTTTGCCATACAAATGGGTGTACAAGCTGAAAAGTACCCCTGGGCACCCCAAGCTATCTTATAAGGCAAGACTTGTTGCTAAGGGTTTTAAGCAGGAGTATGGCATTGACTTTGATGAATTCTTTTCTCCTGTGGTCAAGATGACCACCCTACGCTTGGTTTTGGCCTTAGTCTCATAGCTTGACTTGGACATGTATTAGATGGATGTCAAGACTGCATTCTTACATAGGGATTTGCATGATGAGATTTACATGGAGCAGCCTAAGGGCTTTGTAGAACCTGGCAAGGAGTACCTAGTGTGCAACTTGAAGAAAAGTCATTATGACTTGAACTAGGCACCTAGGGAGTGATATCATAAGTTGTTGAGATATCGAGCTCCACTCGTGATATGCCAGGGTGACCATTGTGCATTTATGTCACCGACGTGTCAGTTGCAGATGCGGTTGGTACACTGCCCATGAATAATAGCTAGATGACAGCTATCCTTATCTACTCTAGTTCGTGGCTCAGTTAGTATGCCACCTTAGTTATTTGAGTTTGGTTTGAGACCCATATATAGGGTTCTTCTATTTCTTTGTATGAGAGTTCTTTTGGCTTACACAAACTAAGAAGAGAAAAACTGTTTTCAGCCTCCACCTCTGTGTGTATTCCCCCATTGTGCAAGCAAGAAAGCTACAAGTGAGACTCCTTCCTTCTCTCCCACAATCTTGACATGGTATCAGAGCCTTGTTCGTGGTAAGGAGCTCAAGAAAGCAAGCCAAGCTCGTGGTGTTCTGGTAAGAGGAGCAGTGTTGCTTTCATTTTTTGTCTTGGGAGTAGATCTCTGCAGGTAGCACAGCCGGAAATTGCAAGAGTGCACTGTCTCAGGTTGAGACGCCCTTCGCGGTGAAGCAAGAGGGCAATATATGTTGCGGGATAGGGCTTTAGCCCTTGGCGACCTTGTTTTTTTTATTTGAGGCCATTTCGGGGCCTGTTTTGGAGGCGGAAGTTTTCTGCACGCACTCAGGAAAAAGCCCTGTTTTATGCTATGCGACCACTGTTCTACAGGTCGGTGAAACGTTACCACAGATATTGCATCGTATGCTCGTGTGCAGAGACATTGGGAGTTACAGAATCATCCTTGGTTCCTGTATATGCAAAATCGTCACTAGGAAGTGACTGTGTGGTTAAATACCACTTTCGTCAGTTTTGCAGATTTGCCCTTGTGAGGCTGAAGCTGTGTTCTCTGCAGTGACAGAATTTTTTGCAGGATTCTGTAATGGCGTCTGATTCTCTTTCACAGATTGTAACTAAAAAGCTTGACAAGAACAACTTCCAAGCATGGAAGTTTAGAATGACGAATTTCCTTATGGGAAAAGGATATTGGGAATTTGTTGTACGAAATGAATAAGAACCAGTTCTTCCTGATGTTCCCAATCAACAGCAAATGCAGGCATTCAAAGCATGGCATGAGAGAGCCAGGAAAGTTATGTACTGGCTGTCTATCAGTATTTTAGACTCTATGATTGTGCATATTCAGGATGCAAGTACGCCAAAGGAGGCATGGGATACTTTATCAAAAATGTATAGCACAAATACGCAAGCCAGGAAAATGCAGCTCAAGCAAGAGTTGCATAATGTGCAAAGAGAAAGTATGAGCATCAATGACTACCACATGAAGGTGAAGAAGATTGTAGATGCACTTGCTTCCATTGGGTCGCCAGTGGAAGATGATGATTTAGTCTCAGTGACCTTGAATGGTCTAGGAAAGGATTATGCACAGTTTCGGACATCCATTTCAGTTCGTGAAATATTTCCTAATTTTGAGGAGTTAATTGCTCTTCTAATTTCTGAGGAGTAGAGAAATGGTGGTGCATCTTCTTCAGGAGGAACTTCAAAAGAAGCTGTCTTCTACTCAAATGCTGGAAGAGGTAGAGGCAGAGGTAGAGGAGGCCGATTTGGAGGCCATGGTAGAAATCAGAATATGCAGCAAGCTCAAGAAAACCAGTCCTATGGAGGAGGACGTGGTAACTCTAGAGGCAGGGGGAGCCAAAGAGGTCGTGGTGGATGGCAAAGAGGTCAAAATGCAAATAGTAATGTTGAATGCTACTACTGTGGTAAAATGGGTCATACGGCTAAAGACTGCTATAAAAAGTAGAATGACATCATGAATGGAAAACTGCAACAAGGAAATTATGCATCTTCTAGTAGACAGGGTGATGACAGAAATGAGCATTTGTTTATGGTGCAGCACATGAACAATTCTATGACAAGTGCAGAAGAAAGCAACGATGTATGGTATGTTGACTCAGGTGCATCAGACCACATGACAGGTCATGCAGAATGGATGGAGGATGCAAGGAAAATGCACATTGAGGTGCATTATCACTATGTGTGGGAGAGGGTTTTACTAGGTCTTATTGATCTAGTTTATGTCAGCACAGAGGATCATGTAGCTGACATATTTACGAAGGCATTGGGCGCAGAGAAGCTGCGCAAGTTCAGAGACCTGCTTGGTGTGCAGGAATTGGGATTGAGCTCGAGGGGGAGTGTTGAGATATCGAGCTCCACTCGTGATATGCCAGGGTGACCATTGTGCATTTATGTCATCGACGTGTCAATTGCAGATGCGGTTGGTACACCGCCCATGAATAATAGCTAGATGACAGCTATCCTTATCTACTCTAGTTCGTGGCTCAGTTAGTATGCCACCTTAGTTATTTGAGTTTGGTTTGAGACCCATATATAGGGTTCTTCTATTTCTTTATATGAGAGTTCTTTTGGCTTACACAAACTAAGAAGAGGAAAACTGTTTTCAGCCTCCACCTCTGTGTGTATTCCCCCATTGTGCAAGCAAGAAAGCTACAAGTGAGACTCCTTCCTTCTCTCCCACAATCTTGACATAAGTTTGATGCCTTTATGTAATTGCAGGGCTACAATAGGAGTGCTATGGATCATATCTTTACATGAAGAAAGCCTGTGATGGATCATTGCTATTTTGGTACTTTATGTGGATGATATGTTGATAGCATCGAAAGATCATGATGAGATGGATGCTCTTAAATCTCAGCTAAAGAAAAGCTTTGAGATGAAGGATTTGGGATGACAAGCCTCTCAAATTCTTGGTATACACTTTAAGTGCGACGGGCATCAGGGAGAACTATTCTACCTCTCACATAGAGGGAGTACATTCATAAAGTCCTTGAGCATTTTTGCATGCAAGATGTGAAGCCTATTGGCTGTTCATCACCTTCTTATGTAAAGGTCTCATATGTCGATTGTCCACAGACAGATGAGAAGAGGGCCAAGATGGCCAAGATCCCTTATGCATTAGCTGTGGGTACTTTGAGTATGCCATGATAGCCACTCGTCCAGATATTGCCTTTATAGTTGATGTTGTGGCATGGTATATAGCTACACCTGGTAGGAAACATTGGGATGCCGTGAAGGGTATCATGAGATATCTGAAGGACATAGTAGATATGTGTATTTGCTATAGCATCCAGGATACAAGAGTTGTGGGGTACACAGACTCCGATTATGTAGGACATGCAAATAGTAGGAAGTCCACTTCTTGCTATCTATTCACCTATGTTGGAGATGTTGTCTCTTGGATATCCAAGGTTTAGATGTGTATGGATCTCTCTACCATTGAGGCCAAGTATGTTGTAGCCATTGAGGCTTGCAAGGAGGCCATATGGTTGGGTTGTTTGGTTCATGACCTTGGGATCGATGCTATACCTATGCTACATTCGGATTCTATGAGTGCTATTTAGCAAGCCAAGAATCCGGTCCTCCATGCCAAGACAAAACACATTGAGGTGAGATATCACTTCATACGTGAGGTCATGGAGGACGAAAAGCCTCACTACTGATTGCTTTGCCTTTCTTAGAAGATCAATAGGCGTTGGGTGAGATTATGTTCTTCCTCATCATGTTGTACATGTGTACATTGTACTATCTTTTCTTTTTTCTTTTCACTCCTCATTGGGGCAAATTTGCCTTTAAGTGGGAGGTTCTTAGGGGCAAAGGTGCCTCCACCTAGCCGCCAGTGTATTACTACACTGACAGTACCCGCCACTGCACACTGCAGGTGGCAGGCATCCGTCACCGTCACTTTATTCTTTATTCTTTTAGTGATAGTTTGAATAAGACCCGATCACACATTGTGACTGTTGGAGTTCCCATTTTGTCTCTCTCTCTTTCTTGCTCTTTCTCTCCCTCCATAGCTCTTCCAAGCAAGCTTTGATACTTCTCACCTTTTAATAGTTTCATATAAAAGTTTACAAATTAACTACTACTGTTTTCTGCAATTCAAAATAGCTAATCTTCCAAATAACTCAAACTTTGTAAGAATAGCTTGAGCTTCCAGGTATTTTAAACCTACCTTCAAGTAGTCCATTCATCACCATTTTGGATTATAATGGTAGTTTAAAGACACATGCATGATATACTATCACTTCAAACTCCGAAACTTTTGTGATCGCATGTTCTTGAATTGTTAAGTGAATCCTTTATGCACTACAGGCTAGGCCCATATATAGTGCTACGAACTCTCCCCTCAAAATGTCAACTATAGCAAGATGCTTGGGGAACCAAGACAAGTATACATGTCTTTATAAAACCTTACTTCTCAAACCAACAAGAATCAGGAGTACATCAATATTGCGTTGAAATCTATTGCTAGCCCCAACCAAGAAGTACCAACTAGTACAACCAGCAGTGAGCTTTGTAGATTGCAATGATTGATACAAAAGGGTGGTGGTTAAAAACAATCAGCACCTTAGGATAACTAATTCTAGCTGCTATTATTTTCTTCAATCTATTATTCTCCACTAAAAGGAAATGGACTTATTAAGTGTAGCTCAAAGTACAACCCTGTCATGCAAAGGCAAACAAAACAAAGCTCTCTCCTATGAGGAAGCATCCTTGAAGTTGGTTTCATGCTACACTACCATGGGGGTCTAATAGCAGAAATCCCATAACATTAGTTTGTCTAGGTCCTACTATAACATGTAAATTGCAAGTCAAAGTCTTTTGTACAACATCAGGCCATTAATGTGCACATCAATCTATGAACTATCATGATATAACATAGAAGTTTCTATGCATCATGAGATTAAAACATTATGTATCTCTCAACAAGGAGTATGTTATTGTACAACCAAAATTCAGCTATGTATTTGCAAGATCCCTCCTCATAACATAGCCAAGGTCTTTATCTATCATGGTATCTACCTTTATATCCCATTTTACCTAGGTAGCACTGCTTCTTGCAAAAATTTGAACCAGTATGTGCTCTACTTTCTTAACATTGATATCTGTTGAGAGCATCTCTTTCTCACATTCTGTGATGTGAGATTTGGATTGGGGAAGGAAGTCCAATAAGTGGGAGTTTTCAAGTCCATCTTCAATAGCAAAAAACCCTAGAAAATATTGCTTCGTAATGCACCAATATTTATGCATAATCTTATCCTTGTCATGCTTGCTATTTCCCTCAATAATGGGGACCACACATTTGGTGAAGGGGCCTTGAGCAACCAGGATTCACCTCAAATTGCAGGCTCATCTCTTGATTCATTTTTTCTCTACTTTTCTTGCTCGATTCGCAAATATTTATTCTCGCATTGTTAAAAGATCTCTTGCTCACCATCTGCAACAAAAGGTGCCAAGATCTACCTGAATTTGCGTGTTCATCTCTTGCTTCATTGTGCATCACCACCATCCATGTGCAAGCTAGGTAGCACAGTAGTTTCTAGGCGTAACAGTGGCAAGAAACACATCTAGGTGAGAGTAGTCATTGCTAAAGCCAAGGTCCACAAATGTCGAGACATCCAATGATGTAGTCACACTAATTTGGGCGGCCTATAAATTTGTGAAATTTAAGACATTTCGTTTTCTTTCATGTATGATTATTGATATAAGGGAATTATCTTTGATATCATCTAAGTCAAAATATGTCTCCAATTGATTAGCTTCTTGAGGTAAGACTATAGGTTGAATTGTGTTTAGAAGATAATTCCTTGCTTGCATGATATGAAGATCTTTATGGAGGCTAGGTATCTCTTTGTTCAAAGTGATATTTTAAAGCATTACTCTTTCCATTGGCATTTCATTTTTTCTACATTATTTCTTAACAACTCATTCACAAACAATAGAGAAAGACAAGGATGCTTAGTACAACTCATGTCCTCTATGATATAGTATTTATTGTTGCATGTGCAAGGAATGTTGCATCACCAATGGTACCAAGCTCTAAATCCTTGGAACCTCACCTTATATTCAGTTATAATGCCCAACAAACTAAGTGTTCAAGCTTGATACAACCACAAGGTAGTGAGAATAAGTGACATCAAGACCCCAAACTTCAAGGTAAGTGATTACTATGTTTTGTAGAGATCTATGTAGAGAGGACATAATAAATCCTTTTGTGCACAAACAATAAATCCCAAATACAACTTATTGGTTACTTATGAATATCTTCTAGTGGAGGAACTAATAAATTTTCTAATGGAGCCACCTATTGTAAGAATTAGGAGTTATGGAGGAAGATTGGGAGTTGGATAGTATGGCTATTTTACGTAACAAGGTTAGTATGAGGTAGGTTCCATTGGGGAGAGTGGATTTGGTAATGAAGCCCCTAAAGTGGCCATGAGCTACTAATTGACTTGGAACCACACAAATAATTATTTGTGTGATTGAGTGAGCTAATGCAACATCTCTATCTCAAATATGATTAGCACATTTTTCATTGAAGACCAAGGTATTATGCATGGAAAATACCAAGACTTTTGCTTGACGGTGGCACGTGATTAATTGTGAACAACATGTTCATCTCAAACCTTTTGTACTCTTGAATCATTTGGTGCATATTTGGAGATTGTTACTTGCCGAATCTACTTGGTATCCCCTTACTAATTGTGAGTAGGAAAACTCCATAAGAGTGGAAATGCTAGTAATTATTGTTGCTGATGCGCTTCTCACTACGAGTGTTGTTGTCACGTCTTTCAGATCAATTCCTCAATATTTCATGTTTCTAGAGACTATTGTGATTTATGGGACATCATTTTAATCTCATTGCATGATTTTGTAGGCTTTTCTTCATTTTAATTAGGACACCCCTTAGCAAGATTGGAATTGGGTTTGGGTAGGGTGCATCAATGATTACCACTTAGGGCATACTTTGGGTTTTTGTTACCACACTTTGGTAGTGATGTGTGTGAACATATTTAGCACCATTAGGGCACTTTTTCCCTCACTAGGAGGTTTCTTTATGCCTAACACATTTTGATTTTTGGATACATAAGTAGATGCATTCAAGTTAGAATCAATGCCATTAGTATTAGATATTCTTCCTCTTTATGAACTCATTTTACTATGACCCAAGAAACTAGTCAGAATGATGTTACCTTTGAGATGTTGTACAAGATGGTGGGTGTTTCGAGGGTTCAAAAGCAAGGAGACTCCTCGATTAGATATTTGATCATAGTAAAGTGCTATAAATATTCATGTGATATTAAGAAGGTTGGTAAAAATTCCACTATTTACTTCAAATACTTTCTTGTGCACTGTATCAAAAGTTCTTTTTAATTGTGGTTTTCAATTGGCTTGCCCTCCTAGCTTATCATTGCTTCACTCTAATTCCATGGTAATCTTTCCAAGGTAGACGTGCTAAAGTTTCCTATGAAGCACTCCCTTGGAACAAATCTTTATCCAATCTTTATCCATCACATTAAACAAATAGGTACCACATTAGATTGGAATGACCCACTTATCAGCAATATGAAATTTTTTATTTTGTGGCAGCACTTTCCACTGAAGTAGTGCTTAAAAATTAGGTATTTTTGTTGGTTTGTCACAAGTGTAGCTAACCCATTAACGTTTGGCTTGTCTATCCAGGAAATGCCCATTTTAAAAATTTATTTGGAAAAATTCTTTAAGTTTTTTATCAAAACCTAATGTTTCCTATTTATAATTTTTATTTCAATTGCTATAGTTTTAGTTCTAGTGCAAGACATTGTTTCCATAGAATCTACCTCACATTTGAGTTTGACATGCATAATTTTCTTTCTTAATACATTTTAGGAATGACCAAGAAATGTGAGTAATGTGGATACCAAACTAAGAAGTAATCTGATTTGCTCGAGCACGTAGTTTTCTCATTCCACTGAAGGAGTAAGTTGCTTCTATGGTGTTTGAATGAGTGATTTCTTACCGATGCCTCATCTACACTGGCTTATGTGATGTATCGTAACAATTGGAGTATAAAAATGATAACATTGGCACCAAAGTAGTCTTGAATAGGGTGAATTCTCATGTATAGGTAATTTGGTCAAAGGATTCTCCATAGATACATCATTAAGAGCCCAATAATATCATTCACATAAAGAAATGATTTCTCGGGAGGTCACCCATTCTAGTACTGTTCACACTAGTGCATGCTTAATTGTAAGTTTCCCATAATTGGGCTAGCCATCTAGCCCCCAAAACCTTAAGGTGATGGATGACATCCAGTCTATCCAATTATGGAAATCTTCCTCCATTTGGCCTAGGATTCAAACCTAGTCTCAACTCATTGCCATTGCATCAATAGTGAGCTAGTTTTCTCTAGCAAGTGTTGATTGCATTTCCAACACCCCCCTCAAGTCACACCTTTGTTGAGGTCTTAGTGCCACCCAAGCTCAGCAACTTGAGCTATGGTACCAAGTTAGAAACTGGGTTGGGGGGGGGGGGGGGGGGGAACTTGTACCTCCCCTTCCTGGGAGGCCACCCATTCCAGTATTGTTCATGCTAATGTGCACTTAACTGGAAGTTTCTCATAATTGGGCTAGCCATCTAGCCCCCAAAACCTTAAGGTGATGGATGGCATCCTGTCTATCCAATTATGAAAATCTTCCTCCATTTGGCCTAGAGTGAGCTAGTTTTTCTAGGAAGTGTGGATTGCATTTTCAACCAGTACATCCAATAAAGTAGCTCACTAGATAGAAAGCATTTTCACCACAAAGAAGATAATGCTAAAATTAAAAGGCTACGTGCATCACCAATATGAAATGATAGTCAAGATTCCACATGAAACCATTACCAAATCTAGCATCACTTACAATAGGGTAATGTAGCATGCTTGATCAATGGGCTATTAGAATGTCACAAAAGCTTCAAGCTAATATTTCAGATCATGCTTATATCAAGTTGCATGATAAATAGCAAGTTGAGTTGAAAGTGATGAGAAGACTTGTCTATTTCTTGTCAATCGGTGTGGCAAATTAGGAAGAGAAGTTTCTTAGAGCTTGGAAAATTGGAGGGAGGTAGAGATTATTTTGCTAGTACTGAAGATTGCATTCTTGAGTATTGAAAATGATACTTCTAGCTAGGAGCACATATTTTTTTCTTTACCAAATCCTTCTTTTTCTAGAAAAAATTTTGAATTGATTAGATTAAAAGGTAAATAATTTCATTCGAATGGGACCTTACCGATTTGGAATAAAGATTAACCATTATATTTTTACATTTCTTCCTCTATGACATAGTCTAGGCACCTGCAGCTTTATAAGAGTAGCTAGAGGTCCTTTTTTCATGTTCATAATTATATTCCTACACTATTTTACCTCACACATACACACACACACACACCCCAATAATTATTCTAAGTACTTAAATTTTGTGCCTTGTGAAATTTTTTGACTATGGGGCCAAACTCTAAAATATTAGGGTCAAAGACATGTCAATTTTGGAGAAAATTAACAAAAATAATCATTCAAATATCAACATCTTAAATATGCCATTTAAGCATGTTGGTAGAGGTAGTTGTAAAGGCATGAAAAATGCACAGAAAGTCATGAAAATGCACAAAACCTAGCATAAGATGAACAAGCAATGTAAGTGAATATGAGCTCTCATATATCCGAGTGACAAGAGTATTATACCATCCAAACATCGTATATGCACTTTAGTAAGCTACATTTATCTAGAACTAACATTGAGGTGCGATCCCATAATCATTATTTTCTTGGTATTGCCTTTTTATTTTGAAAACTTCATTCTACCAAAGGATATGTTGATAATGCAACCTAAATATTTTATTTACTCCTACTATTTACACAGTTATTCAAAATTTATATGTGGATCATGCAATGTAAACATTTTTAATCCCTCATTTTACTTTTAAAGGATTATTTATACTTTGTGTTGATCATGACTATTAGGTCACTTACATATTACATGCAAATGTGTAGGGAGCAGACATTTAGTGGTACAAGAAAGAATATTGAGTGTAAAGAATAAGGTATGTTGGGTGTAATATGGCTCAATGGATATTATTCACCCAAAAATAATTAACAGGTCATGTAAAAACTTGAAGGCCTAAACTTCTAATGGCATTACTTGCTCTAGCAAATGCTAATTAGATCACACTTTAGTTAGCAAAAAATGTTATGATCTAAATCGTTGTAGAGGCCAACCGCCAAGACCCACGGACCACTTAATGTTCAAGCATTCCAAGTCGAGCACTAATAGCTACCTCTCACATAGCTGACACACTATCTCTCTCTACAAGTGTGGTGAGCTTACCTCTATGTCCGATCGAGTTGCCTCCTCTCCTGAGCACTCCAGTAGCTCCACAATCCAAGTACATTCTTCAAGAAAGCTCGATCCTCAAGCTACACACTCCAAGCTCCATTGCCATGAGCAAGAGAAGAGAAAAGAGGAAAAGAGAATAAGAGAGGAGAAAACGAAGAGCTTCTCCACCACGGTCCCTCATCCTCACACACTATGAGCAAGAGAAGAGAAAAGAATAAGAGAGGAGAAAACGAAGAGCTTCTCCACCACGGTCCCTCATCCTCACACACTCACTCCCTCACACTCTCACACTCCCTCTCTCAAGCACAAGCTCAAGCAATCAAGAAGAAGAAGAAGAAGAAGAAGAGGAGGAGGAGAGCTACTTTTGGCCACACACAAGAATAAGCTTCTCATTCACTTTTTAACTTTATATACAAAACCCTAAATCCCTTTTGAGTGGTCATCCCCTTATCCCCTTTTTTACATGGTCAGCCCTTTTTCCCATTATCCTCCTATCTTCCTAGCTTCCTTCCTACCACCCATCTACCTTTACAATTTGCACGGGTGAGAGTCCAGCACTCTTAAAATAAATCATGGTGCACCTTGCACTCTTTTACAAAAGTATTGACTTGCGCTTTTCTTGTGTGTCTTTTTCCTTGATTTAGGACTTCTCTGCACTTCTTGTGTTTCCATATTTTTCTTGGCACGCCTTCATCTTCTGTTTCACTTTTGCCTTGGCCTTGTCTTTCGCTTTATATTTTCTAGATTTTCCACCTTCTTCGTTTGAGGGTTAACATTACCCCCCTCCTAGACGAGTGCTAGCCCCATGGCACTCTCCATCGTAGGTAGCAGGTTTTGGCATGCACCAAAGATGTGGTTGAAAGGGATTGCTATTGTTTTCTGTGGAGTTTTGGTGGTGGTGTGGATGAAGGTCGTTGGGGGTATTGTGTTGGTAGGATTTGATGGTGATAGGGTTGTTGTAGTTTGAGATAGGGTTGTTCTTTGTTGGGAGTTGCACTGATGACTAGCACAGGTGTTGGTGTTCTAGGGATTCTACGTGTGATGATTCTTTGGTGGGATTGCATGATGATAAAGGATAAGAATTTAGAGTTGATTGTTGATGAAGGGCTGACGACACTTTCGTTGGATTCTTCAATACCTGCAATTGAAAATCTCTCATATGTGGTCTCTCCCTAGGGGTAGTGCTAGTCTTCTTATTGTGCACAAGATGTAGTTTGATTAGTTTGGGAGAAGGAGGTAAAATTCACGATGCCCCCTAAAAAGGCACAAGGCGCAACCGCAGGAGGATCATCTTCTAACATGGGCAGGTTGAACTCTAAGCAAGTTGAGAGTATTATCCTGCACTTGAGGACCCAAGCTGTGTATAGATTGTGGTGCGGATATTATGTGAATTCACTTAGATATTATGTAGGTAGAAGACTCTTGATCTGGCTTCTCGTAGCAATGCATGGATGAAGCAAGGGTTCGATGGGTTGGAAAAAATTGTCATTGTAGAGGAGAATACACTTGAAGGCTTCTTGAGACATCATCTGTGATTTTCACAACACGATGTAGTATAACTAAGCTCATTGACGCCAATATCAGATTGCAGAGGCTGCATTAGATTTTCTCGCATAGTGGGGGCTTTCAATGTCGGTGGTTGATCACCATTGTTGAGTATACTTGAGAATAGAAAAGGAAGTGCACTACCTGGGGGTGTGCCTACCTCACTATGTACTATTGCATGGTGTTCATGCTAGTGAAACTAGGAGTTGGATCATGAACCTCAAGGAATCTTGTGGTGTTGTCCCACACTTGAGGACCCAGTTTGAGTAGAGGGGAGGTGTTGTGGGCATCACTTAGGGAGACAGATCTAACCATAAGCAAGCACAAACTCCTTAGATGTGTCCTGCCCTTGATGTGCCCTAAGTGTAAAGTGGGGGGGCGTGAAGGGTTAGGGGGTTACAAAGCCGACTGACCAAGGCCATCGGACATGCCTAACCTGAGGACCCCTAGGTGTAGTGTTTGTGGCACTCTTAACATACACGGAAAATCTCATTGTTCATTTTCTCTTTCTTTGTGTGGGTCTTTGTTTGTTTTTTCTTTTCTCCTTTTTTTTTTTGGAGATGCATTGGGAGGGGGCACGCTAGACATCACCCTGATCCTCTACAATAGTTACATTCCGAGGGGGCCTAAGAGATTTACCAAGGAATGCATGGCTTGGCATAGAGCCCCTTTCTCTTCTGATTGTACTTGTTGTAGCCACAGAGGGGACTTGGTTCCTGCACTCATTCTTTCTTTCATTGATCTAGTTTAGAGTTATGCCCTTCTTCATGGACCAGCTCTAGTGGCTCCTGTTGAGGCAATTGCATTTACTTTTTTGGCTCCCCAAACCCCTAGCAAGGAGAGTTCCTATGAGGTTCAGCTAGTTCAGATTAAGGGAGCACATTCCTCCTCCACTCTTAAGCTAGTGTAACGCTTTTGTGTCATGGCATGGAGTCCATGTTGCCGAGCAATGTGCCAGCTTGTAGGCTAAATCTTTGATTCAATCTTCATTAGAGTAATCTCCTCCTCCCTTTTGCCTTAGTCATTCTTCCTCCTCTTCTGGTGTTTGCTTGTGCTCTTCTTCTAATCTCTTTGATTTCTCCTCCACCCTTTGCAATGCTCTAATTTCTTTAGAGGTGGATCAAGTTCTTCTTATGGGTATTTTGAGAGTGTGATCTTTCCTTGTCACTTAACTTGATAATTTTTTAGCCTTGCTGCTTATGGATTGTCCTCTCTATCTCTCTTGTTGTTGAGATTGTCCCCATTTCTATCATCAAGCCATACTTTGCTTGCTCTTCCATCGTGAACAGGAGCTTGCCACATTAATCTTGCCCTAGATGTAGAGTTTTCCAAGAAAGAGAGAGTAGCCAATGACTATGCTTTGGGCCATGCTCAAATGCAATTTGTGCTTTTTGCACGGGTGATTTTCTCTTCCAGCAAGCAGGGCTTCCGTCATGGCTCTTTGTTCTTGGTATTTTTGTCAGTTTCTCCATAATGGTTCTTTGTGGGGTTGGTGGCCTTGTGGTGACTTGGACATTGAACACTTCCATACAGAAACCTATGTCATCCTGGATTCTCTTGGCAACTCATAAGAGTACATGCAAGTCATATTCTTTAATTATAATGGACAGGTCTAGCTCAAAGAGACATCGCTTATCTGAATCCCCTAGTGTTGACTTTGATGCATATCACCTGCACTTGATTATCATTGCTTGTGTGTGTGTTGGATTTGCTTTTTTGGTATTATCTATACACAGTCACAAAACTCATTATTTATTTATGTACACGTTTATGAATCCATGTCACTTCGTAAGGATAAGCAATTGTAGAAATTAGGATTGTACTGGAGTGTGGCACACGCATCTAGGAATTGTGGCAGCCTACTCAATAACAACAGATATTTTTGCAACATCGAGTAGCATGGTACCTTGTCCAAGTCTATTCGCAACATGTAGCTCCTCCTCAGTGAGAATTTTATCAATCAGAGAGTTTTCTTGGCTAGTTCCGGCTAAGTCCATACCGAGAATTGCACTGAGTACTTGAAAGGAAGTTGGCAGCACATAGGTTGGGTCTCTTTGAGACTCCCATTTGGCCAATTGCTCCTCTGAAATTGTCATAATCTGGGCTCCAAGTTTGGCCATTGTAGCACGGTTTTCAAACCAACGTTTTTCAAATTGACTTCAACCCTCTAATTGTCACTTTAGTTGCTCTATCTCTAAGATATTTGGTTGGCAAAGCGCATCGTTGAATGTCACAATTAAGCATAGTTCGTCGGCCTCCTCGTCAAGAGATGAGTTACATGCATTCATGTAGGAGCTTGTCATAGTGCTTGTTAAGATATTCTTGCTCTTCCCAAGATAGCGGGTATGACAAGTATTCCTCAAGCTGCTCCCTAGGGAATGTGCCCATGTTTGCAAGGACGTAAGCACGTGCGAATAATTTGAGTTCATCCAACTTAGTCAAGCACTCTGCAACACTTCTATGTTCTATGAAGGCTTGCTCAGTTGCTATCTCACGCAAGGTTCTAGGAGTTTACCTACTCTTTAGCATAGCTCAGGCCTAAATGAACAAGATTGATGAATGCTAGGATTGCTTATATCCTCGGGATTTTCATGCTTCTCCTGAGGCTTTGCTGTTATTGTGTCATGGCTCTCCTTGAATGTGATTGGTATAGTTTTGTCAACCTATTGTGATAGTGTAATATCCACCTTTGATGGGTCAATGCAAGTTTTGTTATTAGTGGATTGAGCGTTGCAAGAAATAGTTGATGGTAATGGTTGCTTTAAATTATCAAAACACACGGATGTGTTTGAGGTTTCACTGATGTTAGGAGATATGGCAATGGGTTTATTCGTGGGTGGACTCAATGCTTTATTCCCAAGCTCTTCAGCACTCTTGGTCTCAATCTTCTTGGCATCTATCGCCACTTGCAACTGCCATTTTTTTTGTTGTTTTCTCCTCTTTTTCTTGGGCTATTGAGGTGTATCCTTTAAAGATTCAAGACCTTGAATCACGCCGGTCGTTGATGTGCTTGGTTGGGCCTTAGCATTCTCTTTCTCTAGTGTGTCCTCATGGGACATAGCTGTGGTCTACTGAACAGCCTTGCTAGGTTCTAAGGGTACAATTGCCTCTCTTTTGGGAGAGTCTAGCTCTTCAACTGATTTCCCTCCATTTAGATCCTCATCCGATTGCATTTGTAGTTGCTCCCGGTCAGCGGGAATTCGCTCTAGACTCTTGTCCTTACCCATTGGAACGTGCCTCCATTGCTTCTTATCAGAGCGGGTGTTGTGTTTAGAGATTTTTTTATCTTGCTCTAGAGATTTGGGTGACTCTAGTGTAGAACCAAGAGACGGTTTAGGGTTCTTGTCATGTAGGCTTGGACGGCACCAACTGAAGAAGTCAGGAAGCATTATGATATTCAAGGTCACAAACTATAAAAGCTCGCAAATGAAGTCATGGCTTCCCAATGGCTAATATATATTATTCATTATGCATAGATTTATTGGGTCCCTCTCTACTAATGTCCTGCCACACTATCCACATCATCTTGAAGTTGTCCCAACATGGGCTACATTTGAAGCTTTCACATGGAGGATGAAATTTGCATGACTTTCAGCATCTTACATGTGCATGTTCTACACATCACACACTTTTAAAAAAATTTGAGATTTAAATCTTCGACACAAATCCTTACACAAGTCAATTTTTGTGCAACCTTATCTCTAATAGACTCTATTGGGACACACATGCATGTAGATGTATTCATTTTGAGCCTCTAGGTGGGCTCGAGCATAGTACCCTCATACTATGGGTGAATGCAATTGCATACTTTTAAGCATATATGATTGGGTATGAATATAAGATGACTTTTTGTTTATGACATGTGAATGACTACTTCAGATACATATTTGCATTTTGACATTTAAAAACAAGGGTAAGAGTTTATCCTTTTAAGAGATAGCAGTTTATCATCATCATCATCATCATCATCATCATCATCTCTCTCTCTCTCTCTCTCTCTCTATCTCTCTCTCTCTCTCTCTCTCTCTATGAGTGGTGTTATGCTACTTACATGGCTCCCTTCTCATCAAATACATGATGCTTATCCTTATGCAAGGTGAAAGGTTCTCTATGACTTTTGTTTTAACCTTTTTAAGCTTAAAAGGATCTTCATGTCTAGTGACATCAGTTGACTTCATGTCTCCATCTCAAATATTACCTCTCTCAACTCAACCACACCAAGATAGTCATTGCCAAGACTCATGCTTGAGCTTGTTGTTTTCTTCCACCATGGAAGTTGATTGACCCTCCAACCATTCCACCTTCGCAATTTGTTCTCTATCTGTGAGCTACCATATCTACCTTCTTGTTCAAAATTCTCAACTCCTATGCAGCTCTAGGGCGACCACTTCTTGGTCATGACAAACACAACCATGCCATTTTTGCACCTTTTTGTTAGCTGCCAATCTTGTTGCTTGTGCATCATCAACCTCCTTCTCAGTCTATTGCTCTCTCCCTAGGTTTTCTTCCTCTTCTAATGTTCTTAATTTCCTTCCTCTTGGCTTGAAGCACTTGGCCCCTTTGCTGACAGAAGCAAACTTGGCTTTTGATCCTTGACAGTGCCTCTTTGGGCTCTACGGTTGATTTTCTCATATATATTGGGCCTTATTATGGTACTTCTTCAAACTCCTTACAGGCACATTGAGAAGCTTGGGGCATGACAAATGTGAACAAAGGATCTCTCTCTCTCTCTCTCTCTCTCTCTCTCTCTCTCTCTCTCTCTCTCTCTCTCTCTCTCTCTCTCTCTCTCTCTCTCTCTCTCTCTCTCTACACACTGAATTGCGAGAATCTCTAAATCTATAGGAATTGCCACTGTTTTATTTGAAGCAATTTTGTGAAGCAACCTGTGTAACCCTCAAATTCTTTCATTTATACTTCCTCAAAAGCCTTTGTTGATGCTACTTCCTCTACAAAAATGGAGCATTCCTCTGCCCCTAGTACTTAAAACATGAAGGAGAGAAGGTAAGATAAACAGAATTGGATAGACACATGCTCAAAAGAAGAGGGGAGTAGGTAGTCCTAATCTTGTTTTATTTATTCTACTTTTGCTTCGAATCTATCCAAGATGTTGGTCATCATCTATCTCCTATTTTCCTCTCAAAGAGTAGCTCACTTTGTACTAGGATGACTTCTTCTTGCAAATCATTCATCCTTCTTTGAGTTACTGAGCTCCATGTAAAGAAATTCATTGCCTCCTACCAGTACTATGAACTTTTTGAGCTTGTAGAGGCTCTAAACCTACATGCTCTTTTCAACATGCATCTTTAAGGGTGATTTTACCATGATTCTCTACTTGAGAATCCTCCAAGGTGTGAACCATGCCAAAGCATTCCTTTCTTCCACTCCACATTCTCATCCTTGAACATTTTCGTGAGACATGCCTCAACTAACATGCTCCCACTTGGACTACAACCAACCCAACACCACTTGCCATTCCACAGACAACAAGAATATATGCACATTTACATGCTCCTTACAATAGTAAGAGCAAGTTGGACACCAATGTCCAACAAATAGCAACTATTGTCTCCTTTGACTAATCTTTGGGCACAAAAACTCCAAGAAAAAGAGCTAAAATAACCTTATACCTTTGACTCTCATCAGTAGCTCCTTTGATGATGGTACTTATTGAAGACTCAACTAATAATTTTCATGAATAAATAAACTAATAATAATATCCATAAAAATTCATGCCCTTCTAAATCATGAGCCAACAATATTAATGAGTATGAAAGATTTTTAAGGAATGACTAAACTGCACTAACAACATGAACCTAATCAAAGAACATAAAAACACCATGATTAAGAGCCCTAACCATGGCTTCGATACAATGTTAACAATCCCAATGTTGGGTTAATCATGGTGTATACAAAATTATTTTGACACATTATCACAAAGATTGTAATAGACAAGGAACTCCATAGCTACAGAGAGAAGGCACACAGTATGCACACTCAACAATTGTTCTCTTCTTATCTTTCATTGCATAGACTAGTTACATATATAAAGGAGGAGATGATCCATCAATGATCCATCAATGACCCCTCACACTTTCCATGTGTGTCCCCATGTGACACCATACAACCCACACTCTACATGTGCCTTGTGTGGCATACTTCACTCCACATTTCGCATCCATATTCATGAACCATAAAATCTTAATAAGCACATATGAGTGCTTTCACATATACATACCCGCAAACATCAAAGTTTACAATGTCAACACTTAAAACCTAAGAAATTTTTGGACAATTATAGTTACTAGGAGTGATGATGGCATTGTGTTAAATCTAGAAGCATGTGAGAACTAAAGCTTGAAGAATCCATCTAATTCGAATAACGAAATTGGTGCATAGGAATATGTAGATAGTCAAGATAGAGCTAGTGTAGTATTAGAACTCTCAAAGTTGCATGAGCAAAATCTTTTATTATCTTCGATGCAATTTTAATTTACTATTAGTAAAGGGATACATAGTAACTTCTCTCAAGAACAAAAATATAGTGAGGGCTAAGGGCATGAGGGAAATCTAAATGCTATGTGTGATGATCCTCACATATCTACTTGGAAAATTAGACAGTTTATAGATGCCCAAAATCATGAGGGATTGAAGATTCCTCCCATGTTAAGGTGTCAATCCACTCTCTTTAAGGACATATACTTACTAAGAGGTTACTCTTATTGACACAAATTTATAATTACTAAATAGATTAATTTTGTACTTATAGGTTTATAGATGTTTGAAACTCATGATTTTGTGATAATCAAACTTCAAAATTAGTGGGTGATAATTCAAGGGTATACATGTAGACATCATCAAATGAGAAAATCAGAGGAAGGAAGAACCATATAGAGGATATTTGCTCTTTGAAGGAGATGCATGAAAGAAGGAAGAAAGATGAAAAAGCAAGATTCAACTTGTTGGAATCCAAGATGACCACCTAGGATATCAAACCAAAGACTAGAGAATTCAGTCCTAATTTTGACCCAAGGAGGTTTCCCTCTTAGAGTTACAGGAGGACAACAATTTGGGGATGGCCAGAGATCAAAGGTGGAGTATTACAAATGCGAAGAAAATGGACATATCTCACCAAAATATCCAAACCCTAGAAGGTCCATGGACTACAAAAACGTATGCAATCGATGCAAAGGAGAAGGCCACAAAAGACTATCCTAGTCCATGGCTCCTATGAAAGTTACCACTAATACCCAACAGACGACCCAAGAACTTTCCTCCAATTTGGTGGAATTGAAAGTTGCCACAATAAACGTGGAAAAAAAAGAGAACTTATAATTCCAAAAGAGAATGTTCTCTCTACCAAAACAGTGAAGTTCAATCTCCTAACAAAGAAATAGAATAGTACAGAGCAGAACAATGTAGTACAAAGCACTGCACTGCCACACAGAGACAGTTGCAGACACAAGACCAGAGGTCCAAGAGTTAGAGGATACCAAAGTACCTCCAGTAGTAGAAGAAGTGCAAATGTTTCCACTTCTAGAAGAAAGAGGAAAGTTAAAAGTAGGTTTTTCCCCATGCCGATTGGAGAAGCTTGTGGGTCCTATTAAAGAATATGACTTGGTCAGAGACCCTGACACCTTCAAACCAAACCTAACATTCCAACAGTTTTTTCTGTTGTCTCCCAGCTGTCAAAAAGCATTCAAAAGTATACTCACAAGGAGAAGAGGCCTAAGGATTGCTCCTAACTCTGCCCCTAAGTCCAACAAAGCCCTAAAGCCTGTGAAAGAAGTGGATGGTGCTAACACCTTCTGAAATCGTGGTTTCCTACAGATTTGTGTGTGGATTGAAGGATGTTTTATGCATGGAAGTGGATTGATGGAGATTCATTTCAGTGAATATAATGATGGATGTGATAATGAAGAATCTAGGCTTGCATGATATGTAGCCTACTCAATGGCTTATCAAACTAGAAGACCTAAGCAGAATTAAGCCTTTGAGCATTCTCCCATATGTGAAGACAACCCTCGTATGAAGAGACTATTGGCTACTGACCTATCTGGTGATAAAACCAAATTCCTACAAGACCTCATATCCTCTACTGCTAGGAACACCATAGCTTTTTGAAGCAAGCATATGGATGGATTGGTTCAATGAAACCCTAACCCTTGGTAGAGGACCCAACAAAGTGGTGTTGAAGTTGTATGGCTTGCAAAAAGGTAATGGATCCACTTCCATTGAAGTCTTAATATAATCTTCCAATGAGATAACAAATGGCACATCAGGAGACAAAGAAGCTATAAAACATATCTTTCCCAAGAAAATAGAGGCACAGCCCCTGACAGTGGGCACTATAAGCCAACTCCTGAAAGAAGCAAAGTCCCCATTAATGGTGAATACCTCCTATTGCTTGAACTTGAAATGAATTCGAAAATCACTTTTGACTGTGAGATAGAGGTATGGATGTACTATTCTCCCTATTACATGGCCATAACAAAGACAAATATAAAAGTAGAACCAGAGACAGAAGTAGAGATAGATGCAAAAGCAGAGGCAAAGGATACCACGAAGTATGTGGATTTCTCTTACAGAGCTCTTATAGAGGAAAAAATAGAGTCTAAAGAGGATGAAGATGATAGAGTAGAAGAACACTATGAAAGCGAGCTGGAAGAATCAATCCTACTCGTAGAGAAGGCACAAATGAGGAAGAATTTTCAAAGGCTAAAGAAGCCAAAGATCCCATATTGTTGGACAAAATGACTACGATACCCTTTGGACTAGCTAATGAGTCACATCATATGCAAAATATCCTTATTGAATTGGAACTTCCCTATCTACACGTGGCTATCAAAGAGCACTTGGGAGATGAAGAGTCCCTATAGTGCCGTCTCTTGCACTTGGAATGTTTGGATGAGACTTGCAAGATGGCCCTACAATGCATGGAAGCCACCCAAGCTCGATGAAAGGCCTATCATGATAGCTTCATCAAGCAAAAGGATTTTAAAGAAGGTGACTTAGTCCTCACATATGATTCACATTTTTCGACAAGTTTCCAAGCAAGCTTTTGCATTAGATGGGCCCCTATAAGGTACTTGTTGTCAACCCTAATGGCTTTGTCCAAGTGTAGATAGTTGATGCATCTAATGATCCCTTCTTGATTAATGGCTATTGCCTCAAGAAGTATTTCCCTCCATGGGGATCCTAAAAATCACCAGTGATAGCCCCTTCATCCCTTGTATGTCGATCAATAAGGCTTTGTCTATTGCTCTTGACAGTCCTCCTACTTATCCTGATGGAGTGGCCTTGTTCTTCTAGCCCCTCACAATCACCTTCCACCCCTACCTTACTCCCTTTCTATCTGATCCAACAAAGGTGATGTAGATAGTTTTGATACATGGTACTCTTACCATTCTCTTTTTTTAAAGAAAAAATAATAAATATATATCGATCATGAGAGAAAAGGACTTTGGTCCTAGTGTCATGCTGACTTATTCTTCAAGAAAATGTGGAAACACCCTCAAGAGTAGGATTTTAAAAAAAAATAAAAATAAATAAATAATGTTATGGGAGAAAAGACAAAAATTCCCTGTCATAACAAGCCTCATTCTAATAAAAGGTGAAACACGCCCTTGGATGGGAAGCTAGCTATGGAAAAGGTGGCAACACCCTGTAGTCCAAGATAGTTGAATCATTAGTCAACCCTCTAGGATGTAGTTCCAAAGCCACATCCCTTGGTGCATTGTATCTTACAACTTCCTAAGTGCCTCTAACTCCTAAACATACAAAAATTTCAATATGCAATCCCAGTACCAGACTTATTGGCTACCTCCCTAGGTACGCCTTTTCCATTAATCGATACAAGTTGATATCATTAACTAGACAAACCCAATCTTTATTGAAAACCCTTGGGTGATGTGAGCTTTCATCTTGAGCAGATGGGGATGTGAGCATGGGCTGCCCTCTATATTTATCAAGAGAATGTGAGACCAAAAGGTGGGGTGAGTGACGAGTCTTTGTCCTTTAAATCCAACAGAGAGGTAAGATGTTTGAATGGAGTATTGCACTCAAAAAATGGGTCTCTCAATGCACAAAGCACAATTTGTTTATGTGCATGACACTATAAGGCTCCCTGGCCTTCCTTCTCGCACCATGTGTAGACAAAGGGTGGGATGCACTGCTGCACCATTAATTGTACACAAGGCATACAACCTTTGCATGAGTGACAGTGAGGATTACATCAATGGGTGTGAGGAACTCAGTTGCCCTCTTGTATTTATCAACAAAGTGTGAGACAACGGGGGTGCTAAGCATAATTAATTTTCCTTTCATCAATTGAGAGGTGAGGTTTGAGGGACATTACAAAAATTGGAGTCATGTACGTTTTTGTTTCCCTATGCACACAACACAAAACAAGCCTCCGCTATCAATACACACCTCACTCTATTTGATGCACTGCATTACAAGGCTCCCTAGCCTTCCTTCTTGCACCTATGCCAAATGGGTTGGGGTGCACTAATGCACCATCAACTGTGCACACTAGCATACTCCCTTTGAACCATCTCTCCTATCAATTTCTAGACCAGATGTGAGATATTGGTTTCAATTATTATCCATCAAGTGACATGAATCATGGAACAAGTGCTTGATCTATCATCTTCACATGAGCGACTGTTGAGATGAGTGTTGTATTGATCGTCATTGACATCGAATCGGAGCTTCATCAACAACACTATCTCCCTGGATACTATGCATGGTTCCTGCCATGTTGGATGAGTGTGATGTGGTGAGCCGGGTATCTCATGCCAATAACTACAACCCTTCATGTGTCAACGATAGTTCACCTCAAACTTCTACAAACCATGCCAAGTTTTCTAACCGTATCTTTTTTTTTTACAAGTGTCGGTCATGTTTTAAGTGTGGAGGCATTAGCATCGCTTTTGTTATCAAATCTTAGATTTCTATTACTTAGTACCCCCTTCTTGGCAAGGTCTTAAGTGTGGGGATGCGCCCTTACATGTATGTTTTGCATACCCTTCTGGAAAAAGCCCTATCTAATCATTCATGAATACCATGACTTGATTTTTCCCTGATGGATTCCCTTCCCAACCCATCCCTCTTCTCTTCACCCCATCTTGGGACCATTCCTTGTCTATTTGTCTTTATCCTTTATTTTTCAATTTTTCCATATGAACACATCCTAATTTTATTAGAATCCATATCCCACTTTACATGCATGTTCTCCCTTCGAACTAAACCACTTTTCCTTTTTATGGCCTTCAGTTCCAACCATGGTTCATGAGCGTGCCTTTTTTTCCTACAGAACAATGATTTGATGTGACAACCCCAACCTACACCTTTCCCTTTATATTTTTCTTTTTTATTACTTGTCATTTTGGTGTACGGTTTATCCCTTATTGAATATTGCATGTTTTTGGGTATTCTCGTGTGTGATTTTTGCTCTTTTTCCATGTGACCCTTTCATATTATCCTCATAATTCAACTTTGATTAGATACCCTTGTCCAGCTTTCTCCCCTTCACAATTTTTCATTTTTCTCTATCATGTTCCGGCCCTTCGATTTTGTGTTACTTTTTTTGTGTGCTCATTTTTACTATTTTTTTCATGTGAACGCGGATTTCCTACCCCAAAATTATATTGTGACTTTCATTTTTCCTCAATGCATGTCATGTAAACAACTAGTCTTTGCCTCGATATGCATGCACCCTCGCTTTTTCCGTGTGGCATTCTGTCGTCTAGATTCTCACCTGCCCCTAGCCATTTTCGTTGGTGCAAATTTTTTTACCCCCCGCCTATGCGTTTGTGCGCAGGACATGGGGTACACTTTGCATTTTTAAAAAAAATCATAACCATAATCATAATCCTTCTCCCACCCTCCTCCCTTCTCCTTCCCTCCTTCCTCATTCATCTCCACCCACCCTCCTCCTTTCTCCTCCCCTCCTTCCTCCTTCATCTCCTCCTAGCCTCCTCTCTCGTCCTCCTTCATCTTCTCCCTCGTTCTCCCTCCCCTTCTCTCTCTTGACGCCTCCCCTTCTCCCTGTCGATGTTGCCCTCTCCTCTACATTGCCCCCACCGCCACGTTCTGCTCATCGTTTGCTTCTACTTGGTCATCCTCCTAGTCACGCAACTACCATTTTCTTGGTTACCGTCGTTGCCCTAGTCCTCAACTCTGCCACCACCGCCATGCTTACCACAACTCAACCGTTGCGCTACCACTGTCGTGCCCCTACGCGGACAAAGTGTAAAAAACTCTAGAGTGCATCATCATCCGGCTTTCTTATTGATCTAGAGATTCAATGCCATATTAGTCATTAGTGTCAGTGTCCATAGTATGGATGGTTCAAAAATACTAGATTTCTGGACAAGCTTTGCCTATTTTTTTATATTTTAGATATTATTTCTTGTAAATATTCAAAAGCTAAAAATAACTTCTAGAACAAGATGACATGTAAAAAAATCAAGTGGCTTTCAACCCTTTTTGGGGGATTTTATGTAAAAAGAAGGACTAGCGAAATCGCGCGACACACGATCGTAGTTTACAAGCAGCAAACAGCACTCCGAACTAGGATAAGAAGAAGAAGTGATCTGCGAGTATTCTTACCAGGTGTCTTGATATTTTACCCCCTTTTGGAGTCACTGGAGGCATCAGATTGGCAGTCTTAGTAGTAGAGAGGAAGCTATTGTTTTATGTACGTTTTTGGTCTACAAGAGATTGATCTTCTCAGGATGCATAAATAATTTGTCAGGCTTCACCTCTATGAGTATTCTTTTACATCTTATATTTCTTTAAACCCCTTCTCTTCCATATACTCCTCTCCTTGAATCTCCCTTCACCCTATCGTCTCTTACCCCCGTAGTAGACTTTCAACCCCAAACGCTTCGATAGTGGTGAACCCGACATGAAAGTCGGCAATAGGTGTGTAAACATGGGGGATTCTACAGATTCAAGTGGTGGTGATGCTTTACAATATATGATTGCTTTGTTGTAGCAACAACAACAATAGCTATTATTATAATAGCATATGCAAACTTGGCAGGAAGCAAAAAGGATTGATTCATTAGTTGTGAATGCATTGCAGGAGAGGTGGGACAAGAATTGAAGCAGTTTAAGGGTCAAAATGTTTCAGTCTTCATCGGGTTGTATGAAGAAAATATGTTGTTTCATGGGATACCACAATATGCATGGAGTCAGTATTTCTCCTATTTGGCCATGCATGCATTGCATGATCGGATTGATGAGTTACATAGAAGAGATGCTAATTGGGCAGCTTTTAAGAAAGCTTTGAAAGAAAATTTTTTCTTGGGAGATGCAAGATTGGTAACTAAAAATACATTTACAAATTGGATTGAAAAGCCCAATAAAGGGTTGGTTGCTACAGCTTTGCTCTGTGAATTTGAAAGTCAGTATGTGTAGTTGGATGCCAATGAGCATCAATCATTGGAGAGTCACAAAATTGATTTTTTTCTGAAGGCTATAAATCCAGTCTTGCAAGAGAAGCTAACTGATTGTTTAGAAGATGCCTCTTCTGAAAAATAAGACTAAAATCATATTGGGCTAATATAAGTGAGGCAGTGCATATGTTGGTAAAGAGAGGGCAGATGGAATTAAGATGAGGTCCATGCACCACACTTGCCACCGTGAGTGCTCAGAAGGGGGGTTGAAATTGCAGCCAAGGTGCCTGTAGCTATGGCAAAACAATCCACTATACTTGTTGGTCTGGCTCTTAAAGGTGATGTTGTGGATGAATTAATCAAGAGCATGTATGATTTGAGGCTGAATCTGATAGAAATCAATGCAAAGGTCAAAAAATTGGATGTCAAGGTAGAAAAGAAGGGTCGGACAACAGTCCAAAGGCCATATAGAGAAGGATACAAGAGGAGATGCATTTGATGTGATAGTTTACAGCATGAAAAGTGAGACTGTATAGCATACCATGAAGCAGAAGCAAAAAGGTTACTCTTTTGGAAAGATGGAAAAATACATGCAACAAAAATTGGTCTTCCAATAGATCCAAATTTTGGAAATGGTGGTATGCAGAAGAGGTTGGAAGAGATGGCAGCAAGGACATCATTTGTTGCCATAGATGCAGCCACATATGGGTTGAGAATTGAAATGATCAAAGAAGCTTGAAAAGAAGGCATGGCTAAAGCAAAATCTCGTGTTTGGATGCAAGCATTAGATTTCAAGGAAAAGGGAAAAATAGAAAAGTCTGAATTGGCTAATGCAAGTTACAGTATACGAGGGAGAACAGGATGGAGTGCACCAATGGATTCATTTTTAGCCTATGTTTATTTGGCTGAGGTTCATAATCAAGAAGCTCTTGTGGAAGAAGAGAGAAGAAGAGATGAGGACACTACTATTCCTTCCTCTTGTTCAGTGTTGAAATGACTTATTTTTTGGCTGATTTTTATTGTTTTTGAGAGCAGAATGGTTGATTTTATGAGATGATTGATTGGTTTGAAAGTGGTTTGAGAGTGTTTTGGATGATATTGATTATGTTTTGGAAGTTCATGATGTTTATTAGTAGAGATATGAGGTTCTGATATGTTCTGATTGGTTCCGTATACCTTCTGTATAGCTTCTATTTTGTTATGATTGTCTTCTGTATGAGGGATGGATTGATGATTGATGAAGATTGAGATCTTGTGAAAGCTTATTGAATGGTTTTTGAGAATTTGGAATGGTTTGAGTATGAGTTATGAGGTTTTGTTAACCTTCTGTAACCTTCTGTAGATCTTCTGTAGAGCTGTTGTCTTTGTACTGTAACTGTACTGTAGCTGTTCTGGTACTGTTCTGTATGCTTCTGTATGTGTTCTGATGGATGAGAGTGTAGGTTGGGAAAGTTTTCTAGCCTTGGAAAGAGGTGAATACAAGTGAAAAAGAGCTAAAAGAAGTGAAAGAAGTAGCTGATGAAGACTCAAGTAAAGACTGAAGTGAAGTGACAGTAGTGAGCTATGAAAGGACACTGTAGTGGCTCTGGTGACTCTTCATATCAGACATACCTCTTGGGAGGGGTATCCACGACCTAAGAAGGATTATTGAGAGTGATTATGAGAGATTTTAGTGAGGAGATGATGTATTATTGATGGAAAGAGAGAGAGAGAGTCAAAGATAGCCAAATCTACTAAAACCGAGAGATTGTATATGAGAGATTGAGAGAGAAGACTATGAAGATATTGAAGATGAATACTATGTGATTTATTTCCATTCAAAGATGGTGTATTCCTTTTCTTTCTTTGTTATATTGATGGATTTTGTGAATATATTGAAGAATATGGTTGATTCTATCAAATCCGTGGGAGATCTACATGATGTTGCATGAAGATTTGTTGTGCCTGGTGTTCTTTTCTTCATTGTGATCATATGAAACCTAATAAACAAGCTTGTTGATGTTACAAGATAGATTTTCTTGCAAGAGAATTCCCTTTTCCTTGGTGTTCCTCTTGGGGCTCCATGTTTTTGGTGCGCAGCCGGGGAAACTTGCCATCAACAAGCACCAGAAGAGGCTGAAAATGAAGGAAATGGCATTGCTAAGAAGAGAGGAATTCAATGGATGTTTGTAAAGTTCCTTCCTCCACTGAAGAGTTGGAATTTCTCATAATCAAAGCCACTTTCCACAAGAAGTTCATCCCACAATGGCGGAAACACATCACCATCATGATGCATGCTCTATGTGGTGGACAGTTTCCTCTTCCTGTTGAAGCAGCAGAAACTTGCATCTTGGTGGCAAACTGTTTGGGAACAAACTGAAGAGCGGAAACAGAGAGAATGACCATCCATGAAAGATTTGGTATTCATTGAGAAGTTTCCAGACATCATCAAGTGGGAGATTGTGAAGAAGCTTCAGGAGTCTTGGTCTGTAGAGGTTCACAAAGACAAGAAGGAAAAGAGTTGGAATTTGTTCGTGGATGCTCAACAGCAAGATACATGGGATGCTTGGTGCACTAATAATCTTCTGTTTGTTCAATTAGCAACCCACTAGAAGTTGGTAGACAGAGTGTTTTTCACAACATACACTATTGAAACCATCAGAAGCTGGCATTACTATGATGATGGCACCACCACAATGCTTAGACGTATGCATTTTGACACCTTTAGAACCGAATACTTTCCTCGCAATAAATGCACTGATAGAAGTCTTGGGTCCAATATCCTACAGCAAGAAGACAGGACTCGAATACAAAGAAACGACAGAGGCGAATGAACCCGAATTACTATGATTATGGATAGAAGGCTGCTTCATCGCAAATGCACTGATTGATGGCGGTTCATCAGTGAACATTATGACGGATGTGACAATGAAGGATCTAGGCCTACAAGGTGTGCAACCCACCCAATGGCTCATCAGACTGGCGGATCAGAGCAGAATCAAGCCTTTGGGCATTCTCCCATATGTGAAGACTACAGTGGCTGGAAAAGATTATTGGCTAACCTATCTGGTGGTGAAGCCAAACTCCTATGGTACATCCTATCCTCTGTTACTGGGCAGACCATGGCTTTTTGAAGCCCGAGCAAGGACGGATTGGTTCAAAGGAACCTTGACCTTGGGTAGAGGACCCAATAAAGTGGTGCTGAAACTGTATGGTTCTCAAAAAGGACATGGATCCACCTCCTTGGAATTATCTTCTGACTCCCCTAATGAGGCTACAGATGGAACATCAGCAGACGAAGATGCTATCAAACAGATCCTCCCCAAGAAACGACAGCAAGAAAACGACAACACAGGAACCTTGACCTTGGGTAGAGGACCTAATAAATTGGTGCTGAAGCTATATGGTGCTCAAAAAGGGCATGGATCCACCTCCTTGGAATTATCTTCTGACTCCCCTAATGAGGCTACAGATGGAAAATCAGCGGATGAAGATGCTGTCAAACAGATCCTTCCCAAGAAAACAGTGGTATGTTCCTTAACAGTGGATACTGTAAGCCAACTCCCAAAAGATGCAAAGCCATTATCAATGGGAGAATACTTCCTGTGCCTGAACCAGGAACGATTTCCGAAATCACTTCTGACACTGAGATAGAAGCATGGATGTATGTACTGCTCTCCCTGTTACATGGCCATAGCAGAGCCAGAGACAGAGGCAGAAGATGAAACAGAGAACCTGTTCTTCTCTTACAGAGCTCCTACAGAGACACAGACAGAGCCAGAGGCAGAGGCAGAGACAGAGACAGAGACAGAGACAGAGACAGAAGAGGAAGGAGACGATATGGAAGAAGAGGGTTATGAAAGTGAGATGGAAGAGTCTATCCCACCTGAAGAGGTTACATATGAAGAAGAAGTTCCAGAAGCATCAGAAGCAGACGAGCTCATGCTGTGGGACAGAATGGCGATGGTACCATTTGGTCTGGTAAATGGATCTTCTCATATGCAAAATCTTTATAAGAAATGGATTAAGAAGACTAAGCCATCTTTCATCAGTGGCTCTTGCCGTCCTAACCCATCCTTGCCAAGAAAAGATGATGATGATGCACCGTGCCAACAAGCACCAATCTCACAGATTCTTTAGTAATTCGGGTTCATTACTAAAAATACAGCAAGAAAACGACAACACAGGAACCTTGACCTTGGGTAGAGGACCTAATAAATTGGTGCTGAAGCTATATGGTGCTCAAAAAGGGCATGGATCCACCTCCTTGGAATTATCTTCTGACTCCCCTAATGAGGCTACAGATGGAAAATCAGCGGATGAAGATGCTGTCAAACAGATCCTTCCCAAGAAAACAGTGGTATGTTCCTTAACAGTGGATACTGTAAGCCAACTCCCAAAAGATGCAAAGCCATTATCAATGGGAGAATACTTCCTGTGCCTGAACTAGGAACGATTTCCGAAATCACTTCTGACACTGAGATAGAAGCATGGATGTATGTACTGCTCTCCCTGTTACATGGCCATAGCAGAGCCAGAGACAGAGGCAGAAGATGAAACAGAGAACCTGTTCTTCTCTTACAGAGCTCCTACAGAGACAGAGACAGAGCCAGAGGCAGAGACAGAGACAGAGACAGAGACAGAGGCAGAGACAGAAGAGGAAGGAGACGATATGGAAGAAGAGGGTTATGAAAGTGAGATGGAAGAGTCTATCCCACCTGAAGAGGTTACATATGAAGAAGAAGTTCCAGAAGCATCAGAAGCAGACGAGCTCATGCTGTGGGACAGAATGGCGATGGTACCATTTGGTCTGGTAAATGGATCTTCTCATATGCAAAATCTTTATAAGAAATGGATTAAGAAGACTAAGCCATCTTTCATCAGTGGCTCTTGCCGTCCTAACCCATCCTTGCCAAGAAAAGATGATGATGATGCACCGTGCCAACAAGCACCAATCTCACAAACCCAACAGGCATCAGAGGGTCCCTATTATGTGGCGTTCCTGGACATGTCATCAGAAGATGAGTCTTCAAGCCAAGAGGTAATTAATCGTGAAACCAAACCCGAAACGGCTCTAATCCCATTTCAACATCTCAAGGAGCAACCTAAGTCTCCACCAAAAGAAGAAGTTGGGTCTAGTGGGACATCAGAAGAGGACACCACTCCCTTGAAGGAGTCAGATCTGTATCCAAAAGCAGTCCGCGGGACCTTCATCCGAGAAGTAGAAGGTGAAAGGCAATTAACCTTTGTGGATGCAGATGGCACTGAACACCACTTGAAGGCGGGTAGCAGCCTACCAGAAGAGGAGTTATCAACCTTGTACAACTTGTTGAAAGAGAATTTGGACGTGTTTGCTTGGTCCTACAAAGACCTAAAGGGGATTGATCCCACAATATGTCAGCATCATATTGATTTGGAGCCTGATGCCAAGCCAGTACGGCAACGACAGAGGCAAATGAACCCGAATTGTTCCACCTTGGTGAAAGCAGAGCTACTGAAGCTTCTGGAAGCCGAGTTCATCTATCCAGTGGCAAATAGTGAATGGGTCTCACCCATTGTGGTGGTACCCAAGAAGAATGGCAAGCTCTGTATATGTGTGGATTTCCGCAAGCTGAATTCCAAGACGAAGAAAGATCACTTTCCTATCCCTTTCACAGACCAACTGTTGGACACAGTGGTAGCACATGAGCTTTATTCCCTTCTGGATGGATTCAGTGGATACAACCAAGTGCAGATAGCAGAAGAAGACCAATCCAAAACAACCTTCACCACAGAATGCGGGACCTACGCTTATCGAGTGATGCCGTTTGGGCTCTGCAATGCCCCTGCTACTTTCCAGCGAGTCATGATGGCCGCATTCCAAAATTATATGCACGACTTTATTGAGGTATATTTGGATGACTTCTGTGTCTATAGTTTGATCCGTGAACACTGGGAACACCTGGAACAATGCTTTGACCGATGCCGGGAGTATGGGATTTCCCTCAACCCCGACAAATGCATCTTTGGGGTCTCTTTTGGAGTTATGTTGGACCACATTGTCTCTGCACAAGGGATATCAACAGACCCTGCAAAGATCGAAAAGATTGCCGCTTTGACAGCACCCACCAACCTCAAACACTTGAGGGGATTCCTAGGCCATGTGGGTTACTACAGAAGGTTCATAGCCCATTTTGCAACAAAGGCAACCTCCTTGCACAAGCTTCTGAGGAAAGATACAGAGTTTACTTGGACAGAAGAATGTGACATAGCCTTCAACACTCTGAAGCAGTGTCTCATTGAGGCACCCATTCTGCAACCTCCTGATTGGACGAAGGAGTTTCATGTACACACTGATGCATCTATTGAAGGGCTAGGCGTTGTCCTATGCTAGAAGGGCTCCTCAAAGTTGGATCAGCCCATCTATTATGCAAGCCGAAAAGTCACAGATAGGGAACGAAAATACACAGTGACAGAGCTGGAGTGCTTGGCAATGGTGTTTGCCCTAGAGAAGTTCCGCCACTATCTGTTGTCTATCCACTTTAAATTTTATGTGGATCACGAGGACCTGTCCTTCCTGATGAACAAAGCGGACGTGAAGGGATGAATGATGAGATGGCTCCTTCTATTTCAGGAGTTTGACTTTGAGGTGATTACTAAACCTGGTCGTTTCTATGTTCTAGCTGATCATCTGTCGCGTATCCCACAAATTGCAGATGAGGAGCAGGATGATCCAGACCTCCCTGATGCTTCCCTATTCTTGGTAGAAACTGTAACCCCCTGGTATGCAGACATTGCCAATCTACTGGCAACCCAACAGTACCCTCCTGGCATTTCTAGTCGGGAAAGGAAGAAGCTTACGTTGGAATCAACCCCCTACACCCTGTTAGGTGGCGCACTATACAAGAAAGGCAAAGATGAAGTGCTTAGAAGATGTGTTGCAAGAGATGAGATTGGGATTGTTCTGAAGGCTTGCCATGACGAGCCATGTGGAGGCCACTTTGCAGGAGAAGCCACAGCCAGGAAGGCTCTACCAGGATACTGGTGGCCTACCATTCACAAGGATGCCTATGATTACTGTAAAAGATGTGATGCTTGTCAGAGAATGGGGAAACCCACGAAGACAAGTGCCATGCCACTGCAACCTATCCTTCACCTAAAGCCGTTTGAGAAGTGGGTTATCGACTTTGTTGGCCCAATCGATCCTCCCACTAGAAGGAAGCAGAACCGATACATCCTGGTATGTATGGATTATGTCACAAAGTGGTGTGAAGCTAAAGCCCTAAAGCGGGATGATGGTAACAGTGTAGCCTTGTTTATGTATGAGAATATCATCACCCGTTTTGGCAGTCCCTTAGAGCTGGTAAGTGACAGAGGCACTCATTTCATTAATAAAGTCATGGAAGGGTTGACAGAGCTGTATAAGATCCGCCATCGCAAGTCCACTCCTTATTACCCCAGAGCCAACGGCCAAATCGAAGTCACCAATCGCATCCTCTGCTCGATTCTGACAAGAACGATTGCCGCACATCGTCGTGATTGGGATGATCAACTTATAGAGGCCCTCTAGGCATACAGAATCTCCCATAAAGCAGCAACAGGACAGACACCCTTCCAGCTAGTGTATGGTACAGAAGTTATTTTCCCTGTTGAACTGGAATTACCCTCTTTGAGAGTGGCTATCAAGGAGCGTTTGGGGGACGATGATTCACTGCAACGCCGTCTCCTACACCTAGAATATTTGGACAAAACTCGTAGGATGGCTCTATAGTGAATGGAAGCCACGCAAGCTCGACGTAAGGCTTACCATGATAGCTTCATCAAGCACAAGGAGTTCAAAGAAGGTGATTTGGTTCTAGCCTATGATTCACGATTTGACAAGTTTCCTGGCAAGCTTCAACAACGATGGATGGGCCCATATAAGGTACTTGCTGTCAACCCTAATGGCTCTGTCCAAGTGCAGACCGTTGATATCTCTGATGATCCCTTCCTGATCAATGGATATCGCTTGAAGAAGTACTTCCCTCCTTGGGGATCTTGACAATTACGATCACCTGATCCTTTCCCCCGTTGGCGTGTCACTCTCACTCTTATGATGCTACTTCTGATAGCCGTTCTTTAGCCGGACACAATCCTCTGTCCCCTCAACCCCACCTTCCAGCCATGATCTCTTATCCTCTATTTTCCATCAGCAACAGTGGCGAGGTGGGTTCTGACAAGTGGTATTTCTACCATTTCCTTGCTTAATTCGAAAGGAAGAAAAACGTCAAAAGAAAAAAAATATACATATCGGTTATAGGAGAAAAGGACTTAGGTCCCTGTCATGCCAACCTATTCTTCGAGAAAAGGTGGAAACACCCTCGGGAATAGGGGAAAACAAGAAAAAAACAAAAAAGAGAGAGAAAAAAATAACAATAAAATTAAAATTTTAAAAAAAATCTGTTATGGGAGAAAAGGAAGCAATTCCCTGTCATAGCAGGCCTCGCTCCAAGAAAAGGTGTTTAACACCCTTGGGCGAGAAGCTGTCTGTGGAAAAGGTGGCAATACCCAGCAGTCGAGAAAGTGGAATCATCAATTGATATTTCCAAGATCCAGTTCCGAAGCTGCCTCCCTTGGTACGCTGTGTCCTGGGTCTCTCTGTAGCGTGTCTAACTGTCCTCTAGCAGACAGCATGTCTTATCCAACACAACATTCGATTTGATGGCTACCTCCCTGGGTATGCCTCTTCAACAACTGACGACGCGATCTTCATCGACAAACAATCGAGTGATGCAAGCTTTCATCCTAACCGGATGGGAAAGTGAGTATGGGTTGCCCTCTGTAACTATCAACAGAGTGTGAGACAGAGGGTGGGGCGAGTGACCAGTCTTTTCCCTTCAAATCAAATGAGAGGTGAGAAGTGTGAATGAAGTGTTGCACGCACAGGATGGGCCTCTCAATGCACAAAGCACGATTTGTTTCTGTGCACTGCACCATAAGGCTCCCTGGCCTTCCTTCTCGCACCGTATGCTAGCACAAGGCGGGATGCACAATTGCACCATCAATGCGCACAAGGCATACAACCTTTGCACAAGTGACCGTGAGGATTACATCAATGGGTTTCAGGAAAGGGCTGCCCTCCTGTATCTATCAGTAGAGTGTGAGACAGAGGGTGGGTTGAGTGTGACTGGAGTTTCTTCAATCATTTACCGAGAGGTGAGATTGAGGGACGTTATGACACTTGGAGTCAGGTATGTTCCCATTTCCCTATGCACCCACGGGGTGGGTCTCTACCGTCAACACAAGACACGTCACCCTGTTCTGTACACTGCACTGTCAGGCTCCCTTGCCTTCCTCCTTGCACTTATGCCAGATGGGTTGGACGCACTAATGCACCATCAACTGTGTACCTTGGCATACTCCCTCTGCACCATTCCCTTTTCGATTTCTAAACCGAGTATGAGATATGGGTTTCAATCATTATTCCTTGAGTGATATTAGTCATGGGGCGCATGACAGTTCTTTCATTCCATTTGAGTGACTTTGAGTTGAGTGCAACATCCCTCATCATCGACAAATTTCTTGCGATTCCTTCAACCAGCTACCTTCTTGGGTGCTGCCGCGTGGTCCCTGCCATGAAGGACGTGTGCTGTGAAGATGCCTTGGTACCTCCTGCAGCCAACAACAACATCGGACGTGCCATCGACAATCAACCTTGATTCTCGACAACATGGGCCAAGTTTTCTAACCCTACACCTTCTGTTTCTCAGTGACGTTCATGTTTTAAGTGTGGGGACATTAGTGGATGGTCTGTTGTGTGGTCCTAGGTCCCTGTTGCTCAGTTAACCCTATCCGTTAAGGTTTTAAGTGTGGGGACGCGTCCCTGCGCGTCTATATTGTATACCCTTCTGCATATACCTCAACCTGCTAATGCATGTATGCCATGGCTTGTGTTTACCCTGCTGGGGTCCCTTCCCACCCACCCATCCATTTTTCACCCACCCTTGCGGCTGTTCCCTTGCACATTTTCTTCATTTTTTGATTTTGTTGTCCTACCATGTGAATGCACCCTACGTTCAGCGGACTCCCAATCTGACCTTGTAGACCTGTTCATCCCTTTGAATTGACCATTTTTTCTTTTTACCTACCCCTGTTTTGGTGCACAGTTTTCAAGTTATTAATTTTTAAAGCATTTTGTGTCCATTAGCCGGTTTTCCATGTGAACGTGCTTTTCTTGCTTCGGAACCGTGATCTAACATCATAGCCCTGACAACCACTTTCTCCCTGACATTTTTCCTTTTTACTCCATATCATTTTGAGGCACGGTTTGTTCAATATTAATTTTGCGGTTTTTCAAGACTTTTTCATGCGTCTTTTTGACATTTTTCCATGTGAACCTGCCCTGTTTCCATCGGAATTCCAATTTGATTTGACAGCCGTGTCCCTCGCGCCTTCCCCCACCTTTTTCCTTTTTGCTCCACCCTCTTTCGACTTCTGGATTTTTTATTATTAATTTTTAAATGTGTTTTCGGGTGTATTTTTTGTGATTTTCGCATGTGAACAACCCTATACCCCCCCTTCCTGCGGACATTTTTCCTTTTTATTACCTGTCATTCCGGCTCGCGGTTCGTCCAATATTAATTTCTGATTCCATTTTCGGGTCTATTTTTTGCCCACGTGAATGAGTCTTATCTCAGTTGGAACTATGTTTTGATGTGATAAGATTGTCGGGCACGTCTTTCTACACATTTTTTCTTTTTCGTGAACCTCGTTCCAATGTACCGATCTTCCGATATTAATTTTTAATTGCGTTTTTTGCTCCGTTTTTTACTTTTTTCGCACGTGAACGCCCTGTCTTTCCCCTGGAACTCCCGTTGCATGTTTTCCTTGTCTTCCCCCCTGCCATCCTGCCCACTTTATGTTTTTATGACATTTCATTTTGATGACCGGATTGGGAGATATTAATTTTTCTTTATTTTTTGTGTTTTCACGCGACTCGTCCCGCGCGTAAACGCGCCCCTTTTTGATTTTACGCGTCTTAACGCACCCGATCGCGTCCGCGTGACCCGTCCCGCCATCCCGGCACTCTTTTGATCTTGTCACAGCAAATCTTTTTACCCCGCCCCGCGCACGCGTGCGGGAGGGGGGTACGCCTTTTTCTCATGGGCCCCCGCCCATTTTTTCCCCTTGGCCACCCTGTTGAGATATCGAGCTCCACTCGTGATATGCCAGGGTGACCGTTGTGCATTTATGTCACGGACTTGTCAGTTTGCAGATACGGTTGGTACACCGCCCATGAATAATAGCTAGATGATAGCTATCATTATCTACTCTAGTTCGTGGCTCAGTTAGTATGCCACCTTAGTTAGTTGAGTTTGGTTTGAGGCCCATATATAGGGTTCTTCTATTTCTTTGTACTAGAGTTCTTTTTGGCTTACACAACTAAGAAGAGGAAAACTGTTTTCAGCCTCCACCTCTGTGTGTATTCCCCCATTGTGCAAGCAAGAAAGCTACAAGTGAGACTCCTTCCTTCTCTCCCACAATCTTGACATGGTATCAGAGCCTTGTTCGTGGTAAGGAGCTCAAGAAAGCAAGCCAAGCTCGCGGTGTTCTGGTAAGAAGAGCAGTGTTGCTTTCATTTTCTGTTTTGGGAGCAGATCTCTGCAGATAGCACAGCCGGAAATTCCAAGAGTGCATTGTCTCAGGTTGAGACGCCCTTCGCGGTGAAGCAAGAGGGCAGTATATGCTGCGGGGGGAGGGGGGGGGGCTTTAGCCCTTGGCGACCCTGCTTTTTTTTATTTGAGGCCATTTCGGGGCCTGTTTTGAAGGCGGAAGTTTTCTGCACGCACTCAGGAAAAGGCCCAGTTTTATGCTGTGTGACCACTATTCTACAGGTCGGTGAAAAGTTACTGTAGAAATTGCATTGTATGCTTGTGTGCAGAGACATTGGGAGTTACAGAATCATCCTTGTTGCCTGTTGATGCAAAATCATCACTAGGAAGTGACTTTGTGGTCAAATACCACTTTCGTCAGTTTTGTAGATTTGCCCTTGTGAGGCTGAACCTGTGTTCTCTACAGTGACAGAATTTTTTGCAGGATTCTGTAATGGCGTCTGATTCTCTTTCACAGATTGTAACTGAAAAGCTTGACAAGAACAACTTCCAAGCATGGAAGTTTAGAATGACGAATTTCCTTATGGGAAAAGGATATTGGGAATATGTTGCAGGAAATGAAGAAGAACCAGTTCTTCCTGATGTTCCCAATCAACAGCAAATGCAGGCATTCAAAGCATGGCATGAGAGAGCCATGAAAGTTATGTACTGGTTGTCTATCAGTATTTCAGACTCTATGATTGTGCATATTCAGGATGCAAGTATGCCAAAGGAGGCATGGGATACTTTGTCAACAAAAATGTATAGCACAAATACGCAAGCCAGGAAAATGCAGCTCAAGCAAGAGTCGCATAATGTGCAAAGAGAAAGTATGAGCATCAATGACTACCACATGAAGGTGAAGAAGATTGCAGATGCACTTGCTTCCATTGGGTCGCCAGTGGAAGATGATGATTTAGTTTCTGTGACCTTGAATGGTCTAGGAAAGGATTATGCACAGTTTCGGACATCCATTTCAGTTCGTAAAAGATTTCCTGATTTTGAGGAGTTGATTGCTCTTCTAATTTCTGAGGAGCAGAGAAATGGTGGTGCATCTTCTTCAGGAGGAACTTCAAAAGAAACTGTCTTCTACTCAAATACTGGAAGAGGTAGAGGTAGAGGTAGAGGAGGCCGATTTGGAGGCCGTGGTAGAAATCAGAATATGCCGCAAACTCAAGAAAACCAGTCCTATGGAGGAGGACGTGGTAACTCTAGAGGCAGGGAGAGCCAAAGAGGTCGTGGTGGATGGCAAAGAGGCCAAAATGCAAACAGTAATGTTGAATGCTACTACTGTGGTAAAATGGGTCATATGGCTAAAGACTGCTATAAAAAGCAGAATGACATCATGAATGGGAAATTGCAATAAGGGAATTATGCATCTTCTAGTAGACAGGGTGATGATAGAAATGAGCATTTGTTTATGGTGCAGCACATGAACAATTCTGTGACAAGTGCAGAAGAAAGCAACGATGTGTGGTATGTTGACTCAAGTGCATCAAACCACATGACAGGTCATGCAGAATGGATGGAGGATGCAAGGAAAATGGAAAAACCAGGATTTGTGGAGACTGGTGATGATACTGCACATCCTATTGTGCAGATTGGAAAAATTCCCTTGTCTATGCAGGATGGGAAAAAGAAATACCTGTCCGATGTATTTCATGTCCCGAATATCACCAAGAATCTGGTTTCTGTTGGTCAAATGGTTGACCAGGGCTTGCAGGTCAGATTTAATCCTCATGGATGCTTTGTTGAGGATATGAAAAATAAAGGTCGCTTGATAGCAAAAGGAAATAAGAAGGGCAGAATGTTTATATTGGATGCAGACATGTCTGAATTGAGTGCAGCAATGTTTGCACATGGGACCGGTGTAGTTGCAGATATTGATATCTAGCATAAGCGCATTGGTCATGTTAATGTACAACGACTTAAATCAATGCAGGCCCAAAATATTGTTGCAGGATTGCCTAAATTCAAGGTTGCAGAAATGCATAAGGTATGTGAAGCCTGTCAATTTGGAAAACAGGCAAGGAAACCATTTCCTAGACATGTTCAAGAGAGTGAGAAGCCATTGGAATTAATCCACTCTGATGTGTGGACTACTAAAGCTGCATCTCTTGGAGGCTGTCAGTATTTTGTCACTTTTATTGATGACTATAGCAGAAAAGTTTGGGTGTATTTTATGAAAAAGAAAAGTGAAGTTTTTGGGCATTTCAAAACTCTTAAAGCTATGGTTGAAAAAGAAACAGGCCTGCAAATAAAATGCCTAAGGTCAGATGGAGGGGGAGAGTACCTCTCAAATGAGTTTGCAAGGATCCTGCAGGAGCATGGCATAAAGCAGCAATATTCATGCAGTCATACCCCACAACAAAATGGAATTGCAGAAAGGAAAAACATGCATATTGGAGAGGTATCTCGTGCCATGCTCAATGAAAAAGACTTGCCAGATTTTTACTGGGCCGAAGCAGTTGCTACAGCAGTCTGCATAATGAACATGACTCCCACTGCAATGGGATGACTCCAGAGGAGAGGTATACTGGTAGGAAACTAGATATTTCTCATTTGAAAATTTTTTGTTGCATTGCCTATGTTCATGTGCCAGATGAGTTGAGATCCAAGTTGGATCCAAAAGCTGAGAAGTGCATCTTTATTGGTTACTCTCTGCAGCAAAAAGGGTATAGATGCTATAATCCTTCTACTCGTAAGTTTACAGTGAGTAGAGATGTTGTTTTTTATGAGATGAGTAGCTGGTATAAACCAGTAAATGTGATTGATGATGTAGATGCACAAAATGGTAATGCTGCACAGAATTCACAGCAGCAGTCACAAAATATTAGTGGATCTGGAGCGTCCTCTAGCAGTGGTTCACATTCTTCGCCATGGACAGGCAGATTGAGATCAGGAGAATCTTCTCAAAGCAATGCAAATAGTGGTATGCAGGTATCACGAAAAGGAAAAAGAAGGTTGATCAGCCCATGTTTGATGTGAATGCAGGTCACTCTTATGTGGATGGTGAATCCGGTGGCTCAGAACAGAGCATTGATGATGAGTTGGGTATTCCTTCTATTGTTACACCTGGAGTAAGGAAGACCAGGGATGTTTTGAGAGCACCTGGGAGTGAACCTACTTTGCACAGGTCTACAAGAGCTAGGTATCCTGTGGATAGGCTGAAATATGATGGATTTACAGCCATTCACTATGCATATATGGTCAAAGTGATATATGAACCAGAACCCACTTCTTTTGAGCAAGCCATGGGAAAAGAAAAATGGGAGAAAGCCATGGATGAAGAAATGGATGCCTTGGAAGCAAATGCTACATGGGAATTGGTACCTTTGCCTAAAGGTAAGAATGCAATTGGCTGTAAGTGGGTTTATAAGGTGAAGCACAATGCAGATGGTTCTGTGAACAGATACAAGGCAAGATTAGTAGTCAAGGGGTATACACAAACATATGGCATTGACTATGAAGAAACATTCAGTCCGGTTGCAAGGATGGCAACCGTAAGAGCAGTCATTGCTATGGCTGCATCAAAGGGATGGTTTTTACGTCAGATGGATGTAAAGAATGCCTTCTTGCATGGTGATTTGCAAGAAGAGGTCTATATGGAGCAGCCACCAGGTTATGTGCATGTTGTTCATCCTGAGTTTGTTTGCAGGTTGAAGAAAGCCTTGTATGGCTTGAAGCAAGCACCTAGAGCATGGTCTGACAAGATAGGACAGTATCTTGTCACTATTGGCTTTCAGATTTCCAAGGTAGATTTCTCACTTTATGTGAGAAAAACAGAGAAAGGTATTATGCTACTTGTCATTCATGTTGATGATTTGATTATGACACGCGACAGTGATGAAGATATCCTTCATGTGAAAATGCTATTGAAGCAGAAGTTTGAGATGAAGGATTTGGGAGAGCTGCGTTATTTCTTGGGCATTGAGGTGATTAGATCACCAAGTGGGATACAGCCCTTGCAGAGGCAGTATGGATTGGACATGCTATCCAAATATGGGATGACAGGCTGTAAGCCTATTTCAGTTCCTTTGGAGCAGAATGTGAAGCTGAGCGCAGATGCAGGTGAGCTTCTGGAAGACCCTACTATGTACAGATGCATAGTAGGAAGCTTGATTTATATGACTATTACCAGGCCAGATTTGAGCTATGCTGTTGGACTGGTAAGTCAGTTTATGCAGGCTCCAAGGAAACCGCATTTGGATGCGGCTAGACGCATACTTAGGTATGTGAAGTCCACATTGCAGTATGGACTATTTTATGAGACTGGGGTTCAGATACAGCTGCATGGATACACTGATGCTGATTGGGCTGGTAGTATTTCTGATAGACGATCTACTAGTGAATATGTGTTCTCTTTTGGGAGTGCTGCAGTCACTTGGAGCAGCAAGAAATAGCCTACAGTTGCCTTGTCGAGCACAGAGGCTGAGTACAGGGGCGTAGCAATGGCTGCATGTGAGGTAGCTTGGTTGCATAAGCTACTTTATGATATGCATCAGCCTACAGATGGGCCAGTTGTCATTTATTGTGACAACATGAGTAGTATACACTTGGCAAATAACCCAGTCTATCATGTTAGAACAAAGCACATTGAGGTGCATTATCACTATGTGCGAGATAGGGTTTTACTAGGTCTTATTGATCTAGTTTATGTCAGCACAGAGGATCAGGTAGCTGACATATTTACGAAGGCATTGGGCGCAGAGAAGCTGCGCAAGTTCAAAGACCTGCTTGGTGTGTAGGAATTGGGATTGAGCTCGAGGGGGAGTGTTGAGATATTGAGCTCCACTCGTGATATGCTAGGGTGACCGTTGTGCATTTATGTCACCGACGTGTCAGTTGTGCAGATGCGGTTGGTACACCGCTCATGAATAATAGCTAGATGACAGCTATCCTTATCTACTCTAGTTCGTGGTTCAGTTAGTATGCCACCTTAGTTAGTTGAGTCTGGTTTGAGACCCATATATAGGGTTCTTCTATTTCCTTGTACTAGACTTCTTTTTGGCTTACACAACTAAGAAGAGGAAAACTGTTTTCAGCCTCCACCCTTGTGTATTCCCCCATTGTGCAAGCAAGAAAGCTACAAGTGAGACTCCTTCCTTCTCTCCCACAATCTTGACAACCCCTGCCCATAAAGACCCTACCCTTTCCACCCCCCCTCCCCCCCCCCCCCACACGCTTCCCTATCCCCCCTCTACCCCGACCCGTTTCCCCCCTAACCGCCTCCCTCCCTCCCTCTCTCCCTCTCCCTTCCCTCTGCGTGCACTGCTCCATCTCCTCCTTCCCCTTCATCTTCTCCGCCCCTCCCCTCCTCCTCCATTTCCTCTCCCGCCATCTCTCTTCTTCTCCTCCCCTCCCTCCTCCATGCTCGTGGCCCTGTCGCTGATGTGACGCACGCCTCCTCGCTGACGCCCTGTGTGCACGCCGCCTCGCTGTGGCCGTTGCCCTCTAGCCCCACGCGGCCTCTTCTGCCGCCTGACGATGACGCCGGCCGCCTGACGCGCCTCCTGTGGCACCCTTGTTGCCTGCCGCTCGTGCGCCCTCCTCGCTGACGTGGCGCCCTACGTCTCCGCCACATGACCTACCAACCTCCTCCCCTCCTCCTCTGGCCCGCTCCCCCACCCGCCTGTGGCCCTCTGCGCCCGTGCCTTGGCGCCGTGTGCCTGCTGATGACGCCCCCGTCGTGTGCCTGTTGACGACGCCCCCGCAGCTGCTGATGCCCCCGCCGTGTGCCCACTGACGACGGCCGCCGTCTGCATCTCCTGCCCCGCCCGTTGACCTACCCTCGTCCACGTGTCACACTACCCACCAGCGCCCCCCCACACACGCCCTTGTTCCCCCCCTGTAACCAAACACACCTACCTACCCCATCCAAGCCCCCCTTCCCCCCCCATCACACACACTCCCTAAACCCCCCCCCCCCATCTAAACCCCCCTTCCCCCTCTTTACACACCTAAACCCCCCCCCTATTACCCCCCTAAGCCCCCCTTCCCCCCCATTACCCCCCAAACACACTCAAACCTACCCCCACCATTCAAACTACCCACTAACCCCCACCTAAGCCCCCCCTATAACCAAACACACCCACCTACCCCATCTAAGCCCCCCTCCCCCCCCCACAGGCACACCCACAGACATCTGCCCCTCCTAGCCCCTGTTCCCCCGCAGATAACCCACCTAACCCACCCACGCACTGTTCACACCAGCCGACCCTCCCCCCCTCCATACGCCCCTGTCACACCCGCCGAAATCGCTGACTCCAGCAGCAACCTGCCACCCCCATTCTCCGTCCATTCTCCCCCGCAAAGGGTGTGTACGTACGTGGTTGATCGTGATTGCTCGTGTGCGGGTGCGGGAGATCGTTAGCCGGTTTGCTGACATGCAGCTGCCACGCAACCTATTTCTAGGTATTTTTCCGGATTTTTAATTTCAAAAACCTGCAAACCTTTAAAAAAAACATTGAAATTTGAAAAATCATTAAAAAACACTTAAAATTCACAAAAAAAATACAAAAAAATCTTGAAACATTCTCAATATTTATGCAGCAAATTGCCATATTTTTTCTAACCTGCAAATTTCAGAAAACAAATTCAGACAATTTTCAAATTAAAAATTATTTTTAAAATATCCAAAAAAATGAATAAAAATCATTAAAAATACTAAAAATTTCCAAATTCATTTCCAACAAATTCCTAAAATTTCCATTCACATTTTTACTTATTTTTGGCATATTTTCTAAGATGTAAAAATACTTCATTAAATACCTAAATTCATCCAACAAAAAAAAAACAAAAAAAAACCAAAACCAACAAACAAAAAAATCATTTTTCATCCAAACACCAACTAAACATCTAGAAAAAAATCCAGATATTTTGGATTGCGGAGAGCGCATTCTTTGCATTCACATACACCCACTACCAAGTATTATCCCTTTTTTTTTTCCGCTACCCCAAAATTCACAGTTAATTATTACAATGAACCCTAATAACCACCATGGCACGTGCATTCGCGCCCAACACACCATTTTTTTAAATAAAAATAAACCCGTTGCTCACTTAGCATGCGCTAAGTGCGCTTAAGAGGCACTTTAATATTTTTAATTAAAATGAACTAGCCGTCACAAAAGCACGCGCTAGCAAAAAAGCGCTCCACATCACCTTAATTTTTAATAAATAAACTTGCATTTAGAGACCCAGTCTGGGTATCGAAGTCCGGGATTCGGATTAAAGCACCGCTTTAACCTAATAATTGGTAATTAAAATTTTAAGAAGGAACCGCCGTTTTCTTGATAAGGTTTATCACTTAATAAAAATTCACCCATTTCTTAATAATTTATTAAAATGAACCCTTCATTAAATTAATTTCCCCTCACTGCACTTAATTTTCCATTTTTAATGAACTCGTTTCGTGGGATGGGTACGCGAAGTCTTTGGAGTTCTCTCCATGGTCAAACCTGTTTATCAAAGTTGTGGTCTTGATATGTATGGGTTGTTGTTATGTTTTGGTTCAGTTTCTTTGTTACGGTTAAGGGTACGGTGTGTAGTTTTTTTTTCTTTATTGCCTGATACGGGGATTTGGGTGTTTGCATGTTGCATAGCATGAAGCTTTCGGTCGCATATATCTAGAGGTCATGTCGAATTTTTTTCTAGGCTGTGGTTTGCTTGGGGATAGTTGGTCGAGTCATGTTTTAATGTTTTGGTTGATATCTTATCCTTGGTTTTTGTCTGTTGCTTTGCAGGCATTCTCCTTGTTTGTCTGTGTTTGTGGTGTGTGTGTAACCATCTGAATGGCGCCTTCTCACGCTCCTCCCCCTATCCAGTATGTCCCACTAGTCAGTAGGGATTACTCTTCCCTACTCACTTTTGAGCCTCTCACGAAGGCGGGACTCGCTGCTTTTGTGGCTGCCTCCTTTCCATTGCTTCCAGAGGATCCATCGATGTGTGACAAGTTTCTGGCCTCCTACGGCAAGAAGTCGGGACTGGTCCAGGGTATTTTCATGACTTTGACACCTCGAGGCCTCGGGAAGGCTCTGTCTCTTCCCTCCAAAGGTGAACCCTTTGTTACAACTCGCCAGCTTTTCTCTAACGAAGAGATTTTGAAGCTATTACAAAAACAGACAAGGGAAATTCTGGATGTTAAGAAGGTGATCAACTCTTCAGGAGTTTCCTTTTCCATGATCACTGATCCTGTGTGGAAGTTGGTCTGTCAGTTTCTCCAAGACAGGTTTATGCCTGCAAAAACGCCATCCCATTACTTGTCCAAAGAGCTTTTTACAGCTTCAAGGATGGTGTTAAAAGGAATAGATATTGATTGGAGCACTTACCTACTCACTAAGATGGATCAACATTTCGTCAAAATCACCAGGGGCAATGCTACCAATGTCACCTATGGATCGTATTTGTCTGCCTTCTTGACCTACTCAGGTTTACAGAAGAGTGTGCCTCCACCTCCTCCATTTGATCCAGTACCTCCTCCTCCACCTTCAGATGAGTCAGAACCAATTGATATAGAGGATTTGGATTCTCTGCCTCCCCTGGTCATACAGCGCAAACGCTTGAACCGGGTAGCGGATAAAGCTCCTTCAGTTCTTTCTTCAGTGCCCATTCCTGCTACCTCTGGCAGTGATCTCCCTGGTTATCTCACATGTAATAACCTGTTCAGAGCACATCGAGAAGGTTCGTTGGATATATCTGTTCCCTCACTGAACAGTCTAGTCTCGGGAGATGCACTTCCTTTCCTATGTAAAGATATTCAGAGTTCCATTGAACTGTCAGTGATGACAGCCTGTGTTCAAGAGCTGTACGCTTCCTTTCATGAAGAACTGATGCAGTCTAAGGACCAGTTGCATAAGGCAACATCCGAGTTAGCCTCTGCTAAGGATACCCTAGCAGATTTGTTTAAGTAGATGGAGCAACAAACCCACTTGATTGCAACCCAAAGAGATGAGATATCTTCTTTGAAGATTCAGTTTTAATATAGGCTCAATCAGAGGTTACTAGCCTTTCAAAGGAGAAGGAGAGGATGTCTAGAGAAGCGCAAGAGTTCCAAACTCTCTTAGATGTTAAACTTTCAGCCTTACAGACTGCTAATGACATAGTGGAATCACAAGCCTCCCAAATCAAGCAGTTGCAAGATCAACTGGGAAAGTCACGGTCTGTTCCTCCAAGCCCTCATGTTCCCTTGATCCCTTCTCTCTCACAGTAGGACTTGGTAGCTCTTCAGAGACAGGCTACCTTGTGTCCTCTCTTCCAAGATAAAGTGGAAAGATTGCAATCCAGAATGGACTTGCTATGGTCTACATTTGAGCAGTACCAGGAATATGTTCCTCCAAACCATTCTTTCTTTGTCCACTATCAATTACAGAAGTTGGCCTTCTACATGAAGCTTTCCACGATGGATCTTCCTCTTCCAGAGGATGGATGGAGTGGGGCTTGGTCTGCTGAGTTGCTGACAGAGGTGGTAAGGATGGTGTTTGAAGATTCTGTCACGATACCATGTTGATGTCCTATATGTATCTACGAGGAGACTTGTTGATTCTAGATGAAGTGGATATGGCTTGGTATGTGGGAGACGTGATTTTACAAGCTGTTTTGTATGTCAACCATTTGGAGTTGCGCATAGATGACATGTTTCAGAGTTACTCCTCCAAAGTGGCTACTTGCCTTGATAATTCCTGGCATACCATGATTGATTCTGTGGTCCTGAATCAAAGACAGAACACAGCCCCTACCTATGTCCAGAGTACTAATCAACTGAGGGTGGATATCTTAGCTTATCTTTCAAAACATAATCCATTTGATTCTACCTTTTTTGATGCCTATCAGAGAAGATCTATCTTAGGACCTTCTGTTCCTACCCTACTGTATTACCAACAAATGGCTCACCGTTATGATATATATCTTTCCCTCTATCAAACCAATTCTAAAACTATCTTACCCCTTCTTTTCCAGCCTCAATCTTTTTCTCAAATTCCCATTTTTACATACTGCTCTTTTATCGAGGATAGAGTCTTTTCCCCTTCTCCACCATGTCCTTCTCCATCCATTCATGTACCTTCTACCTTTCCTATTTATTAGTTAACACCCTTCTTAAGTGATTTCCTAAAATTTTTAGCCATTCCTTCTTTAAATTATTCTTCATTTTATGATTTTGCCTACCCATCACTTCATCCACTTTTCCTTATTCCACTTCCCTCTTCTGCCACTTCTATATCTCAACCACCTCAGTTGGTTAGTGACTATGACGGGTTTGATCATCAGATTTTCAGAAGAAGGGGATGGAGCTCGAATGATTCCCTTACAGGACCTCAAATAAATTGGCCAGTAATTTCAGGAGAATGGACAGCTGCCAGTCAAGCATACCAGAACTATATTCATTTTGCTCAGCAGTATTCACAGTTTGCAGATCCTTCAGTGAGATTGACTGCTCATTTTTCTTGGTACCTGGCGTATATGCATAGGCATTCTCATAATGATTCAAATCCTATTCCAAAGTTGTGCATGAATGTCAATGTGAGCATTGATTCCCAGCAGTTGGATATATTGTACTTTCATGCCCTTTGTTTGCCAAGCAGATACCTTGTCCTGTTGGAAAGGATGTGCTGCCTTCAGTTTGTTCAGAATCCTCCCAAAACATTTGTAGATGAATCCTTGTCTATGGATCGTTTTCGAAATTACCAATCTTTCAAGAGGGATCATCTTCATTGATACCCTTTTGCAATGTATGGTGGATGATTTTTAATGAAAATCTCTCTTTTTGGAGGAGTCATTCAGATGGTTGTGTTGTGTGTAGTGTTTGTGTTATGAGTTACTTGATGTAATAAGATCGTGGTGATTGCCTATTGGATTGGCTTTCGTGCGAGCTACATTTTGAAGAATTGTGGTGATGGGGTCGTGGTTGGATGGTTGAAGATGATGATGATGATGATGAAGAAACCTTTTATATCCTTTACACATTTGTTGTGATTTTTAGTTTGATAAGAAGTGTTAATGTATAAAGGGTTTTCCTTTCGTTGTATTTTTATATCAGATACAGGTTATAAGTTGGGGTCGTGGTTGGTTGGATTGTTTTTGAAGAGATATTGAAGATCAAAGTTGAGCTTTTGAATGAACTTGTATTCCCTTTTTCCTGGGTCGCGAGGACGCTTCCTTATTAAGTATGGGGATATGTTGAGTGTTGAAATGACTTGTTATTTGGCTGATTTTTGTTGTTTTTCAGAGTTGAATGGTTGATTTTATGAGATGATTGATTGGTTTGAAAGTGGTTTGAGAGTGTTTTGGATGATATTGATTATGTTTTGGAAGTTCATGATGTTTATTAGTAGAGATATGAGGTTCTGATATGTTCTGATTAGTTCTGATTGGTTCTGTATACCTTCTGTATAGCTTCTGTTTTGTTCTGATTGTCTTCTGTATGAGGGATGGATTGATGATTGATGAAGATTGAGATCTTGTGAAAGCTTATTGAATGGTTTTTGAGAATTTGGAATGGTTTGAGTATGAGTTATGAGGTTTTATTAACCTTCTGTAACCTTCTGTAGATCTTCTGTAGACCTGCTGTCTTTGTACTGTAACTATACTGTAGCTGTTCTGGTACTGTTCTGTAGACTGTTCTGTATGCTTCTATATGTGTTCTGATGGATGAGAGTGTAGCTTGGGAAAGTTTTCTAGCCTTGGAAAGAGGTGAATACAAGTGCAAAAGAGCTAAAAAAAGTGAAAGAAGTAGCTGCTGAAAACTCAAGTAAAGACTGAAGTGAAGTGACAGTAGTGAGCTATGAAAGGACACTATAGTGGCTCTGGTGACTCTTCATATCAGACATACCTCTTGGGAGGGGTATCCACGACCTAAGAAGGATTATTGAGAGTGATTATGATATTGTAGTGAGGAGATGATGTATTATTGATGGAGAGAGAGAGAGAGAGAGTCAGAGATAGCCAAATCTACTAAAACAGAGTGATTGTATATGAGAGATTGAGAGAGAAGACTATGAAGATATTGAAGATGAATACTATGTGATGTATTTCCATTCAAAGATGGTGTATTCCTTTGCTTTCTTTGTTATATTGATGGATTTTGTGAAGATATTGAAGAATATGGTTGATTCTATCAAATTCGTGGGAGATCTACATGATGCTGCATGAAGATTTGTTGTGCCTAGTGTTCTTTTCTTCATTGTGATCATATGAAACCTAATAAACAAGCTTGTTGATGTTACTAGATAGATTTTCTTGCAAGAGAATTCCCTTTTCCTTGGTGTTCCTCTTGGGGCTCCACCTCTTCAAGCCCATCTAAACGCATAACATAAAGTAAAATGGAGTAGGAGAAAGAGGCTGAAAAAGCCATACCTGAGCATGTTATGGAGGGTGCATCTCAAGAGAAGAAACAATAAGGGAAAAAAAAGGGGCAAGCAGCACGGTTATAAATTACAATCGGATCTTGAGACTACCATAAACCTTAAAAAGGTCTTGGAAGATCGCATACTTGGCAGTAGAGTGGAATTCACACTTGGCGAAGTTCTTGGAATCGCGAAGCATGAATTTCATGATGCAATCATTGATATGATAAAATGAAAAAGATAGTTTGATGGTGAAGTTTTGCAAGCATTGATGCAGGTTGACAAAGACATCGAGAAACAACTTCAGAGGGAATATGATGATGCATGTAATGCTGATGTTGAAAATGGGTTAAATGGGAGTGTAGACAGCAAGCTTGTGGTTGAAATTGGTCTTATGGGTTGTAGTAAGCATAAAGAGAAGGCTATGTATGATGGAGATGCCCATCAACAAGTACATGAAGAAGAAGATGCTCATTTTATTCCAAGTAGTCATTATTCATGAACGCATTTGGCTTGTGCTACAATAGAGACAATTGTTAAAGTGGGAGAAAGAGAGACGCCTTGCATAGCTCTCTTGGATCATGGTTTCGAAATCAATGTTATGGCGTGTAGCTTGTATGAGAATGGAGGTTGGCCGATTGATGTAGATCCAAGATGGCACATGCAGGCAACAAACAATTCATCAGGGGATCTTTATGCAGCTTGTTTGAATGTACCTATGACTATTGGAGATGTTAGGGGTGAATATCATTTTTTATGCAGGATTCATGTAGTTATCCGGTGATTTTCAGGTAGCCCTAATTTTTCAGAATTAAGGCTAGAAACAAAATTCTTGGATGATGATTCTTCTTATGCTTGGGTTTGGAGTAAAGAGAATACAAAGGCGGCACAGTTTCTCACTCTTTGTGTGAATCATCCGTACAGTCGGGATAGGTTGTGGGATAATCCCTTGCCACCTAATGCATGAGAGACTAAGGGTTTTTAGATAGCGTTGTTGTAAGTGGCGGCTATGGCAGTGCCTCTAGGAAGATAATTATGCCTCCAAAAAAGGGGGATATTGTCTTTGTGTCTAGATTGCAGGAATGGACAGCATGTAGTCTTGGCAATTTTAAGAATATTTCAGCCATGTGTAGGGCTAAAAAGAAATATATAGGATGGGTTGAAAAAGAGCTAAAGACATATAGTTTGATGGCTACAAATGAAGGTATTTCAGGACTTTTTTTGGGGCTGGTTGATGCTGATATAGTGGCTGAAATTTCTATAGTAATTAATGCTGAAAATAGGGAAAAAAAAGAGGTTATTTATGTTAACACTTTAGAGATGTATGAAGTCATTCAAGAGTTTACTGAGCATGAATGTTATGGGATGCAATATGGGTTACAAAATAGGGCGGTGGATACAAAGTACAAAATAGTTGCAAAGAAGGTTAATTGTGGCTTTGCCTTTACCATGTGAAAGTGATGGGTTGGCTGAAAAAGTGTCTCAATAGCTTAGTTTGCGGGATCCACATGGAGCAGGACATAAATTTACTGTTGAAACTTTACAAAAGCTGAAAATTGGTGATACAAGCTTTCTTTTGCATGCATAAATAACTTGTTTCTTGTAGACATTGGAAAGGCATGAGAAAGCCTTTGCATTTCAGCTAGGTGAAATTGGATGTGTTGATCCGTGACCATAGTTGCATCTATGGTGATCTTTACAGTACCTCATGTGTCATCAAATTTAAATCCTATTCCAGGACCTCGAGTATATTTGCATAAGCTGCTTGAGCTTTTGAACAAGAAGATCAGGATGTGGATTTTGGAGCGCTCTTCAACTCCATATTCAAATCAGTGGTTTACTGTTCCAAAGGAGAATGGTTCTTTGAGGTTTATACAGGATTTACAACTAGTTAATAAGGTCACCATAAGGAATGTTGGATCAAGCCCGATAGTGGATGAATTTGTAGAAGCATTTATAAGCAAGGAAATTTACTCTATGGGAGATTTATATTCAGGATATGATCAATTTGAGCTTGCATTCGAAAGCCGGGATATCACTACCATGAAGACAACACTTGGATTGATTAGGATGTGTAAGCTTCCACAGGGAGCAACCAATTTAGTGCCGCATATGATGAATGCTATGCATAAAGTCTTGAGGGAATATATCCCTCAGTTGACCTTACACTTTCTTGATGATGTGCTGATAAAAGGGTGTGATATCCATGAGAATAATGAAGAGTTGAATGATCAGGGATGTAGAAGATTTGTGGCTTATCATATTGTTGATTGTGATAGGATTTTGAGCCATCTTGAAGAAGTGCATTTGACTCTATCAGGAGAAAAGTCCATTTTTAGAGTGGAGGAAGTATTAGTTGTTGGGCACATGTGTGGACCATATGGGAGAAAGCCCTCACCAGTAAAGATTAATGACATAAGTAAGATGCATCACATAAGTTGAACAAAGTGCCTAGAGGAAGCCTTTGCTATGCGAGAGCTTCTTGTGGCCATTCCAAGTGGTGTCGTCACCTTTCTGAGTTTTTCCCTTAAGCTAATACTGTTATATGTGTATGTGGGGGTTATTTTCTTTTCGCTTATGGGAACCGGCAATCGAGTCATGAAGTCCTAGGGTTTGGTTAAGTATAACTGGGGGAGATTTGAGTAGCAATCTACCTCCTATTATAGGCATTAAAGACTTGTTCCTCCTTGCTAGGCAGTTGTCCTAGGAGTCCCTACTAGTGTAAGGCAGTTAGACAAGTCGGCCAAAATAGAAAAGAAGAGCAAATTATGAATATATCTAAATATAAAATTTATAGAGGTGTGGAAAAAGGAGTTTCTAGCCCCTCAATTAGAATAGAAAAAGAAGAAATTTATTGCAAGTAGTTTATTATCGCCTTACAGAGGCCTAGTAGGTTCCTAGTCATGCCTTGTCTTCCTAGGGGTAGCAACTGGCTGAAAAAAAGAGAAATAAGGATGCTTGGAGTGAAAATAAAAGTGAGCAAAATAGAAAAGGATTAAGTGTCAGAGCTTGGTAGGTTCTTGGGTACTGAGTCAGGACTTGGGGCCAATGCCCTATTCTCTTTAGGTAACTCTACACTCAGCTCCCTCCTTTTTACACGCTCAAGTATGGAAACCCTGGGAGGCAAATATGTTAGAAGAAAAATATGATGCCTAAGCTATAGAAGTCCTCGTCTAGTAGGAGGTCTTGGTTCCAATTGTCCTAAGTTAGGTAGGTAGTTCAGAAGACCACCACTAGGATGACCTCTTTGATGTTGGGGGTAAAGGCACCTCCGCCTAGCCACTCGTGTATTACTACAATGATTGTACCCATCACTACACACTGTAGGTGGCGGGTGCCTGTCAGAGTTACTTATTCTTTATTCTTTTAGTGACAATTTGAATAAAGAAAGGTCCAGCCACACATTGTGGTTGTTGGAGTTCCCATTTCTTGTCTCTCTCTTTCTTGCTCTTGCTCTCCCGCCATAGCTCTCGCGTGCAAGCTTCCATCCTTCTTACCTTTCAACTGGTATCAGAGCTTGGCTTCCCTACTCGAGCTTGGCTCGTGGCATTTCAACTTCCCATCGACTCCCTACTCGCATTGGGTCTCCATCTTGGCAGCCATAGCCGACTCCTTTGAACTCCCGTCACTCCTCAGCTTCCCGAGCTTCCTCTTGACCTATTGAGGCACCCTCATGCCCTTCATTCAGAGGTATTCAAGCATTCTTTTGAGGGTTTACTTCAGTTCATAGGTTGCACAAAACATGACAGCCATTGTTGAGCTTCCCCATGGAGGTTTGAAGCTCTCTCTCTCTCCACTTGGTTTGCTGAGGCTTGTTAAGACCTATTGTAGGCCACCCTTGGCACCCATTTGAGCCCCCCTTCCACCTCATTCAGCCCATGTGGTTCAGCAACATCTATAGGAGAAAATGCACCAATTTTTAGCATGTTCTTGACAATAGTCCCACACTTTTCATCTCTAGCTACTTCCCCAGGCCATTGGGCACTTCAAAAGGGTCTCATTTGATGCCTATACGCATGCTTGGAGCTTGGTATTGAAGCCTTGAGCAGTGACATTGACTTGGGTCTGATTTGGCATTGTTTTCGGATTGTCATAATAGTCCGTAGGTAGTTTGTAATGGTGCTACAGTGACATTTGATGTTTATGCTTGCCCGACATTGCTATTTGATGCCCAATTGGTCCCCGATTTTGATGCCTATTGATTCTAGGATGCATGCCTATTGATTTTCCACCATTTTAGAGCTGATTTTGATGCTCAAATATTCAGTTTTACAGAGTGAATCTTTGATGTACACAGTTGGGCTGAAGCTATTTAACTCATGCTTGGTTATGCCTATGCTATTCGGGCTATGTTTCGGGCATACATAGTGATGTATTGACATTTGTGGACCGACTTTGAGCATACCTTGCACTCCGGATCATTGATTGAGCTTGAGCTTAGCTTTGGAAAGCATTTGGATGCTCCGTCTTTGATGCACTTATGGCATGCTTTGGTCTATGCTTTGACCGCCTTGAGCACCCTTACGGGTTATGTCACCTATACATGCTAGTTACATTGTTTGAGGCCTTTTGCTAATGAAGCTTTGTCTTGGCTTGACTTTGCATTCCCAGAGCTTACTTGGGCTATTTATTGGCTTGCCAAAGTTACATTTGGGATGTACATGATGTCTATGGATGCTACATATGGATGCTCTACCGCCTAATGTTCGAGATGTATCATTGATGCTTGATCTTGGACACTTGTCACTGGTGCTTGTACATGCTTTGTTTGAGATTTGTTGCTTGATTTTTATGGCTTTTGTGCCAGTGGGAGCATCTTTGGATGCTTGACAGACATTGAGCAGGCAGTCTATGCTATTTGAGCTTTTGAGACTACTTGGGATTTCTTACCCTTTGGGATGATGCATGGTTCATATGTCTTGGTTCCTTCCGATGCTTATGAGATGACTCTTAAACTTGGGTCCCTTTCCTTGTGAGCTGACACCTACTTGTGTCAAGTCTTGGTAGTGGTAGGCACACTTTTCTCTGTTGACTTGGGGGTTTGCCTACTCACTGGCAGATATTTCATGACATGTTTGGGTGTTGGATTCATGCTTATCGACTATCATATGCCTATGTTATGCCTGCATGATGCCGGTTATGGTCTTGGCAATATATGATTGACTTGGGATCCACTTCTAGCATAGTTAGCTCTCATTTACTGAAATCTGTCATTTATTACAGCAAGTTGAAATCTATAGATTTTGAGCACTTCTCTGAGGGTAATGCTTAATGTTTGATGTTATCTTGGTCATATTTGGTGGATAGGTGCTTCTCTTGGTAAAATCCACTCTTTGGCCAATTTTAGCTGTGGTTTTAGTGCATTTTTTGCTAATTACAGCAACCTCCAATTTTGCCTTTTTTGCACTGATTTGGGATAGTATGACTGGTCACCTGAAAGACACTACTCTCTTTAATATTTCCAAGTTGGATGGTACCAACTATGGGTATTGGAAGTCCCAAATATGGCAGGTTTTGGTGCAAAAGTTGCAGATTAAACCCTTGTGTTTCAAAGATGTCAAACCTAAGGATATGGATGATGATGTTTGGATGGAAGTTGATGAGCTATGCAAGTCTACCATTATTTTGTCACTCTTAGGAGAGGTCCATCATAATGTTGTTGAAGATGAGAATCAGAGTGCATGGGATTTATGGGAGAAGATTCAGGAGCTCTATGTGCAGCAGAGTCCTGCATCACAGATGTATTGGCTGAAGTAGTTAATGGACCTTCGCATGGAGGGGACCTCCTTTTCATCTCATTTCAGTCAGTTTCATGCTATCATGAAGAGTCTGTTGTCATAGGGTATTGAGTTCAAAGACAACTTGCACCCATTGTTTCTGCTTGGCACGTTTTTGAATCATGGGATGTCTTCCGTACTGCCATACGCATGAACAAGCTTGATGGACTGAAAATCAAAGATGTTGAGAGTGCTTTATTGATTGAGGAAATCAACAGGAGAAACAATGATGCTTCTAGCTCTTCACATGCATTGACCGTTAGAGGTGGCAGACATGGCAGGCATGATAATGATCATAAGAGCAGGGACTCTCAGAAGTCCAGGTCCAAGTCACGTGGTCGTAGTAAGTCTCGTGGATGGAAGTTTGATCTTACATATCATTATTGGGGAAAAGCAAGACATGTTAGGCTATAGTGCCATAAAATGCGTGATGATAAGCGCAAGGAAAAGGGAAAAGATAAAGTGCAAGAAAAGTCCTTTGAGCGCAGCATAGTATTTGCAAAGTCTAGTGTGAATATAGAAGAGGTTAATGTCACGCAAGCCACTGATTCAGATGACGATTACATACTTGTAGCTTCTTCATACAATGCCTCACAAACTTCTAAGATACACTCTATGTATGCACAATGTTGGCTCTTGGATTCAGGTGCATCATTTCATGTAACACCCTGTAGAGATTGGTTTCATATCTATCGTACTAGGTCTGGTTCTGTGCACCTTGGTGATGACAAGTCTCTTGACATTGTGGGCATTGGAGATGTTAGGCTGCAGTTTCCTTCTGGCAGCTCTTTTGTTTTGCATGATGTGCACATGTACATGTGTTGACTCACAGCCTTATGTCAGCTGGACAGCTTGATGATGCAAGGTATTTTGTGTCTTTTGGAGACTCTGCATGGAAGATTACTCATGGCAGGCTTGTACTTGCAAGAAGTGCCAAGTCTGGCAGCCTCTATCCCTTACTTGTATCAGGAGCTACATTGGATCATGTCTTGTTTGTGGGTTCTATTCTCCATGTATCCCTTTGGCATGCTAGTTTGGGGCATATGTCTCTTAAGGGAATGAAAATGCTCCATGCTTTGTAGTATCTTCCGCCTTTTGACTCTTCGCATTTTGATTCTTGTGATCATTGTTTGTATGGCACGCAGACTAGAAATACGCATAAAAAGTCTGGTAAGAAATGCATGGGTGAGCCCTTGACTCTTGTTCACTCAAATATATATGGGCCCATGCCGTGTCAGTCACTTGCTAGGGCAAAGTACTATGTTACTTTCATAGATGATTACTCACGTAAGGTTTGGGCATATCCCATAAAGAGAAAATTCGATGTCTTAGACACATTTTAGCGTTCGCTTGCATTGGTAGAGAACCAGTCTAGGAAAAGGCTCAAATGTCTAAGGTCAGATAATGGGGGTGAGTATGTATCACATGCTTTTGAGCACTTTTGTGATGAGCGGGGTATTAAGCGTCAGTTGACCACCCCTTACACCCCACCCTAGAATGGTATAGCTGAATGCATGAATAGGACCATTCAAGAAAGGGTCCATAGCATGCTTTGCCAGGCTGGCTTACTGCAGCACTTTTGGGCTAAGGCAATTACTACTACAGTGCATCTCATTAATAGGTCGCCTAGCAATGGCATTGACTTTCAGGTTGCAAAGGAGTTATGGGCAAGAAAAAGCCCCTCTTATGATCATTTGCATGTCTTTGGCTGTGAGGCATTCTGCCATGTGCCCAAGGACAAACACAATAAGCTAGATCCTAAGAGTGTCAAATGCATTTTCATTGGCTATGGAGATATAGGAGAGATGGGTTACTGTCTATGGGATCCACAAGCGCGAAAAGTGATCAACAGCCATGATGTCATCTTTCATGAGGACAAAAGGCATATGCAGTCTGAAAAAGTGATTGAGGTATGCAGAGTTATCTTTCAGGAGGAGTCACTTGCTACTATTCAACTTGCTCCATGGCCAGCTAGACAGTGTGCAACATCACCTGATACTCATGGCCCAGATGTTAGACATACTGATGTTAGACTGGATGCCAGTCGGGCACCAAAGCCTGGATTGAGGTGTTCTACTAGAGATAGATGACCTCCTGACCGTTTTGTGTCCTCTATGGATTATGTACTAGTTTACAGATGCAGGAGAGCCTCTTACTTATGATGAGGCTATGTGCAAGGGTGATTGTCACTCTTGGGAGAGGGCTATGCAGTCTGATCTTGACTCATTTCATAAGGATAAGACTTGGGATTTGGTTTCCTTGCCTCAGGGTAAGAAGGCTTTTCCATGCAAGCGGGTGAACAAGCTCAAAAGTACCCCTGGACACCCCAAGCCGGCATACAAGGCTTGATTGGTTGCTAAGGGTTTTAAGCAAGAGCATGGTGTTGACTTTGATGAAGTCTTTTCTCATGTGGTCAAGATGACCACCCTACGCTTAGTCTTGGCCTTGGTTGCATAGCTTGACGTGGATTTGTACCAGATGGATGTCAAGATGGCTTTTCTACATGGGGACTTGCACGATGAGATTTACATGGAGTAGCCTAAGGGCTTTGCAGACCCTAGCAAGGAACACCTAGTGTGCAAGCTAAAGAAGAGTCTATATGGCTTAAATCAGGCACCTAGGGAATGGTACCATAAGTTTGATGCATTCATGGAGTCACAGGGCTATAGCCACAGTGCTATGGATCCATGCTTGTACATGAAGAAAGCCTGTGATGGTTCTTTACTAATTTTGGTACTCTATGTGGATGACATGATTTTGGCAGGGACAGCTCATGAGGAGCTCGATGCTATTATGGCTGAGCTCAAGAAGAGCTTTGAGATGAAAGATCTGGGATAGGCATCTCATATACTTGGTATGTGCATCACATGCGATAGATCTCAGGGACTCCTCTATCTGTCACGAAGGGAGTACATACATAAAGTCCTTGAGCACTTCTACATGCAGGATGTTAAGCCTATTGGCTATCCATTACCTTCTCATGTGAAGGTTTCACAGGTCAATTGTCCGTAGACATATGAGCAAAGGGATGAGATGGCCAATATTCCCTATGCATCAGCCATGGGCATTCTTATGTATGCCATGATAGCCACCCATCGAGATATTGCTTTTGCAGTTGGGGTTGTGGCACGTTATATGGCTACACCTGGAAAGAAACATTGGGATGTCATGAAGGGTATCAAGAGGTACCTGAAAGGCACAACATATATTTGTCTTTGTTATGGTAGCCAGGATAAAAGAGTCGTGGGGTACACTGACTCTGATTATGTAGGACATACAGATAGTAGAAAGTCCATTTCTGGCTATCTGTTCACTTATGCTAGAGGGGGTATCTCTTGGATGTCTAGGGCGCAAAAGTGTACGGCCCTTTCTACTACTACAGAGGTCGAGTATATTATAGTCATAGAGGCTTGCAAAGAGGCTATCTGGTTAGGCCTTTTGATTGCAGGCCTTGGTATGACAAATGCTATGCCTACACTACATTCGGATTCTATGAGTGCCATTCAATTGGCCAAGAATCTAGTCTTCCATGCAAAGACAAAACTTATTGAGGTGAGGTATCACTTCATTTGCGAGGTCATTGAGGACAGGTCTGTTGACCTTGTCAAGATTCCAACTGAGCAGAATCCTGTAGCCTCACTACCGAGTGCTTTTCCTTCCTCAGGATATTGATAGGCATTGGATGAGATGGCGTCTTTTTCTTCATCCTGTCTTCCTACTATGTGCACGTCTTGCATAATCGGAGTCTACGTAGCCCACAACTCCTGTATTGTGGCTACCATAGCAAAGACACATATCTACTGTGCCCTTCAAGTATCTCATGATACCCTTTATGGCATCTCGGCCCTCTGCTCATCCATATGTGGACCGTCTGCGGAAAATCGGCCTGTGAAACCTTCACATAAGAAGGTAATGGACAACCAATAGGCTTTATGTCCTGCATGCGGAAACTCTCAAGGACTTTATGAATGTACTCCCTCTATGAGAGGTAGAGTAGTCCCTGATGCCTGTCACGCTTAATGCGCATACCAAGAATGTGAGAGACCTGTCCCAAATCCTTCATCTCAAAGCTCTTCTTCAATTGAGATTTAAGAGCATCCAACTCATCATGATCTTTCCCTGCTATCAACATATCATCCACATAAAGTACCAAAATAAGCAATGAGCCATCACGGGCTTTCTTCGTGTAAAGACACGGATCCATAGCACTTCTGTTGTAGCCATGTGACTGCATAAAGGCTTCAAAATTATGATACCACTCCCTAGGTGCCTGCTTCAAGCCATAAAGACTTTTCTTCAACTTTCCCACCAGGTGCTCCCTGCCAGGTTATGCAAAGCCCTTAGGCTGCTCCATGTATATCTCATCATGCAAATCCCCATACAAGAATGCAGTCTTGACATCCATCTGGTACAAGTCCAAGTCAAGCTGCGTGACTAAGGCCAAAACCAAGCGTAGGGTTGTGATCTTGACCACAGGAGAAAATACTTCATCAAAGTCAACTCCATGCTCCTGTTTAAAACCCTTAGCAACAAGTTTTTCCTTATAAGCCGGCTTGGGGTTTCCAGGGGTATTTTTTAGCTTGTACACCCATTTGCATCACAAATCCTTCTTGCCCTGAGGCAGTGCAACCAAATCCCAAGTCATATTCTTGTGCAGGGAGTCTATCTCAGACTGCATAGCCCTCTCCCAAGAGTGACTGTCACCCCTGCGCATAGCCTCATCATAGGTGAGAAGCTCTCCTGCATCTTTAACCAAATCATAATGCATCGAGGACTCAAATATATCAGATGGACATCTATCTCTAGTAGACCATCTCACGGCAGGCTCTGGAACTGGTCCAACACACTGGCCATGTGTACCAACTGTTGCTGCAAGCTGTCAATTAGCTATGCAGGAGGACGTGGCTCCTCCTGGAATATAACCCTGCGTATCTCTACCACCTTCTCAGGTTGCCTATGCATCTTGTCTTCATGGAAGACTACATCATGGCTGCAATTGACTTTCCGTGCTTGCGGATCCCAGAGGCCTTAACCCATCTCGCCTGCATCCCCATAGCCAAGGAAAGACACTCTTAGGATCCAACTTAGTACACTTGTCTTTGGGCACATGGCAGAATGCCTCACATCCAAAGAGACGTAGATGCGCATAAGATGGAAGTTTCCCAATCCATACCTCCTCTGCAACCTAGAAATCCAAACCACTAGAAGATGATCTATTTATGGCATGCACAGCTATACTAATTGCCTCAGCCCAAAAGCTCTGTGGTAAGCCTACATGGCTAAGAATACTACATACACGCTCCTGGATGGTTCTATTCATTTGCTCAGCCAAAACATTCTGGGGTGGGTTATAGGGGGCGGTCAATTATCCCTCCTATCACATAGTTGCTCAAAAGCATGTGACACATATTCTCCCCCATTGTCAGTCCTAACGCATTTCAACCTATGCCCAGTTTGGTTTTCAACAAATGCAAGCCATCTCTGAAATACAGCCAAGACATCGGACTTAAGCTTAATGGGGTAAGCCCAGGATTTACGCGAAAAATCATAAATGAACATCACAAAATACTTTGCACCACCCATAGATTGACAGGGCATGGGCCCGCAGACATCCGAATGTACCAATGCCAAGGGCTCACTCATGGGTGTCCTACCAAACTTTTTATGTGTATTCCTAGTCTGTCTGCCATAAAGACAATGCTCACATGAATCAAAACATGCGTAGTCAAGGGGCGGTAAGTACTGCAAAAACCAAAAAGCATTTTCATTCCCTTCAAGAACATATGGCCCAAATGAGCATGCCTAAGAGACACATGTGGGATGGAACCCATTGAAAAAACATGGTCAACAGAGGACCCATCAACTACAAGAGGATAGAGGCTGTAGCTTTGGCACCTCTAGCGAGCACAAGTTTGCCACAGGTGATCTTCCAGGCAGAATCCCCAAATGAAACATGAAACCCGACATCATCAAGCTGCCCTGCAGACATAAGACTATGTGTAAGCACAGGTACATGACGCACATCCTATAACAGAAAAGTGCTTCCAGTAGAGAACTACATCCATACATCCCCAATGCCAACAATAGCAAGTGACCTACCATCACCCAAGCGAACTGAACCAGAGACAATGCAGTAGGAGTGGAACCACTCATGGCATGGTGTAACATGAAATGAAGCACAAGAATCTAAAAGCCAGTACTCCGCATACATAGAGTGAACATCGGTCAACGACATAGCATCACAAGAACTAGCTACAAGTATGTACTCCTCATCGGAGTCATCAGTCTGCATGACATTTATCTCCTCGATTTTCACACTGGATTTTGCAGGCATAATGCTGCAATCAAAGGACTTTTCATGTACTTTGTCTTTCCCCTTCTCTTTGTGCTTCTCATTGCGCAACTCATGACACTATGGGCGTATATGACCCTTTTTGCCGCAATGATGACATGTCACATTAGCATTTCTCCCACGAGACTTGCAACGTGACTTACCACGCGACGTAGACCTAGACTTCTATGAGTCTCTACCACGGCCATTCCCACAGTCATTCTTTCCATTACCATCTCTGCCTCTAACAATCAAAGCATGCGACACACGAGAGGCATCCAAGTTATTACGATTGATCTCTTCCTGCAAAAGAACACTCTATACATCAGGCACGTTCAAAATAGTAGCAGGAGCATATAAGGCAGTGCAGAATACATTCCATGACTCACTTAGATTCCCAAGCAAAAATAATGGAGTAACCTCATCATTAAAGGTAATACCTTGCAAAGTCAAGTTCTTGAGAATAGCATGGAACTAGCTCAAATGAGCAGACATTGTCATATTCTCCTTCATGCACAGGTCCATAAGCTGCTTCAGCCATACATCTGACTTGCTGGACTTTTCTTGTCATAGAGGTTTTTAATTTTATCCCAAAGCTACCAAGCACTCTGTGCTTCCTCAACCACATTGTATTGCACCTGTTCAGTGAGAAACAAGATGAGGGTGGACTTGCATAACTCATCAAGCTCATCCCAATCAACATCAGTCATAGTTTTAGGCTGCTCACCGTGCATCCTTAGTGGCTTTATCTGTGATTTCTACACCAATACCTGTCAAACTTGGCTCTTCCAATAGGCATAATTCATACCATCAAGATTAATGATGTTGAAGATAGCACTATCAGTGGAAGAAGAACCCATAATGCAATCCAAAATAGTGCAGACAATTCAAAATTGCTTGTTTTTTTCTACTATAAACAACCAAAAATACCATCAAAACAAATGCAAAATGACCACAAACTGATAGCTAATGATACTGTCCACCAAGTACATCAAAAGTACATAAAGCTAGGATGATTCAACATGAAAATTCCACATCAGTCCATAAATAACTGCTTGCTACAATAAATTACACCCATGTACAATGAGCAAACTGTAGGCAAAATCATTATACCAAGTCAACCACTGACTGTCAAAGCATAGCCAGCATCAAGCGGGCATAAATCAACATATGACAGTCATACGGACATTGAGTAAATACCCAAGCGTGTCAAAGAAATCCGTCACTAACCCGGCACACCCCCTGTGTAATAGGGAAAAGTGTACACAGCACGTGCAAGACCTGACACAAAAAGGTGTATGCTCAGGGAGTGTGAAGCCCAAATCAGCCAATGAACTGCAAGTTAAAGAAAATCATATGCACCCTAGGCATAAAGAATTTATTGCACATTTTAAAGACTGTTTTGCCGAAGATCTACCACCTGGTTTACCTCCTTCACGTCCAGAAGACCATAAAATAGATTTGATTCCTGGTACCCAACCACCTTGCAAAGCACCATATAGGCATAGCCAGATAGAGCAAAAAGAAATTCAAAGTCAAGTTGAGGAATTACTAAATAGAGGATTGATTAGACCTAGTAGTTCTCCATTTGGTGCACCTGTTCTGTTAGTAAAGAAGAAAAATAATACCTATCGTATGTGCATTGACTATCGAGCTTTAAATAAGATCACAGTAAAGAATAGGTATCCAATTCCTAGAGTCGATGACCTTATGGATAAACTGCAAGGTTCTGCCATATTTAGTAAAATAGATCTTAAATCTGGTTATCATCAGGTGAGACTAGATAAGTCTGACATATTCAAGACTGCATTTAGGACATAGTTTGGTCATTATGAATTTTTAGTGATGCCTTTCGGATTGACTAATGCACCTGCTACCTTTAGTAGAATGATGAATCGTATCTTTTTGAAATATCAGCATTGTGTTATTATCTTCTTTGATGATATTTTGGTGTTTAGTCAAAATGAGAAAGAACATTATGAGCATTTGTCATTGGTTTTCCACTTATTAAAAGATAATCAACTGTATGCCAATCCGGAAAAGAGTGAGTTCTTTAAAACAGAAATTGAGTATTTAGGTCATATTGTATCATCTAATGGTATTAAAGTGGACCCTAAGAAAATAGAAGCAATATTGAACTGGCCTGTACCTAAAAATGTGCATGAGTTACGATCATTCCTAGGTCTTGCTAGTTTCCATAGGAAGTTTGTGCGTAATTTTTCATTACTTGCTTTACCATTGACTAAACTTCTAAAAAAAAGTATTGTTTATCATTGGTTCTATAATCAACAGAAATCCTTTGACTTATTGAAACATGCATTAACCCATGCTCCTGTACTACAGTTGCCTGATTTTAATAGACCATTCTTTTTAGTAGTGACCGATGCTAGCGAATCTCGAATAGGAGCCGTACTTATGCAGGACAATCATCCCATAGCCTATTCTAGTTGTAAGCTGAAACCTTCTGAACTGAAATATTCCACATATGACAAAGAATTATTAGCTGTTGTACAAGCCTTAAGACAGTGGAAACATTATTTAATGGGTTCTGAATTTATGATTAAGACCAATCAGCAAAGTATTAGACATTTACTTAGCCAACCTCAAATATCTGACCGACATATCAAATGGGCATCTTTTATTCAAAGTTTTCATCCTATCATTCAATATCAACCCGGTAAAGAAAATGTAGTGGCTGATGCATTAAGTAGAAGACCTGCCATTCATAATATTTCTGTTATATCATTTGATTCTTTGATTGCTATGAAAGATACTTATCATCAGGACATTACTTTTCATGCTGATTGGAATAAATTAGTTCAAAATAACTTGATTCCTATTGATTCACTATCTTATAATGATGGATTTATGTTTTATGAAAAGAGATTATGTGTTACAGTTCCATTCAGATCTTTTGTTTTGAATGAGATTCATTAAAAACAAAAGATATTCTAGATATCTAGTCAAATTTAAGAACCATCCTGTAGAAGAAGCCCAATGGATGCATGCTACAGACTTAAATGCTTTCCCCACTCTGTTAGCTCCACATTGAGCTAATAGCAATTGAGGTCAATTGCTATCCCATCCCGGGGGTATGATGCCAGGAGGCATATTTCACGGTGGATTCCGTGCCACGGTGGATTTCGTGAGGTTTTACGATGGATTCCGTAAACTTTGATGATCGGGGCTCATACACAAAGTGGATTCTTTGTGCGAGAAGTTGATGGGAATGCCTATCCTTTTCGGGCGTTTCATTAATTTAGTGTGTACATGGGTGATTCCATAGCGGGTGATTCCGCAAAATGCATATTAAATTAATAAACGTTTATGAGTTTAGAGTGCGCACTCGTAATAAATTAAGGTTAGGATTGATTTCTAACCAGTTGATCTATTTATGTAGTTGAAGACTGCTAGGTATTCACTTTTGTCGGTTTAATTGTATTATTTTACTAACGATTGTGAATGCTTCAGTTGATGTGTAGAGATAGCAGCAGTGGTGGAGGAAAGCATTGGAGGATAGCGAATATTCGATTTATCATTTATATTTTGATGGGCGCATACCTTAGGCATGGCGCCTATATTTCGTCACGACTATTTATTTAGGCGTTGGATATTTATTTATTATTTTTTATGCGCTTGGGCGCGCGATTATGTTATTTGTACTTGGACATTGTATTGGGTATCCCAGAATTTTTGGGCACCGCCCATTAGCTTTATTTCTATTTTGTGCTAAAGCAAACTCAAAAGCTAAAAGCTTGCTATTTTGTAATTTGGGCTATTATTTGAGCTTGAAGATGATTAATACATAAAATACATGCTTTGTGGAGCGCTCACACAAGGCATGGGGGGAGATTGCACCCAATTGGTCTCTTGTTCATGTCGTTCATGCTTTTTACCTTGAGTTTTATGCAAAAAGTAGAGCTCTATTGTTCTTGGGGACCTTCCGGCATTCACTACGCGAGCGTACAGCATCCGATCTGCACACCAGAATCTCCTCAAAACAATGCAGATAGTGGTATGCAGGTTTCACGAAAAGGAAAAGAGAAGGTAGATCGGCCCATGTTTGATGTAAATGCAGGTCACTCTTATGTGGATGGTGAATCCAGTGGCTCAGAACAGAGCATTGATGATGAGTTGGGTATTCCTTCTATTGTTACACCTGGAGTAAGGAAGACCAGGGATGTTTTGAGAGCACCTGGGAGTGAACCTACTTTGCGCAGGTCTACCAGAGCTAGGTATCCTGTGGATAGGCTGAAATATGATGGATTTACAGCCATTCACTATGCCTATATGGTCAAAGTGATACAGGAACCAGAACCCACTTCTTTTGAGCAAGCCATGGGAAAAGAAAAATGGGAGAAAGCCATGGATGAAGAAATGGATGCCTTGGAAGCAAATGCTATATGGAAATTGGTACCTTTGCCTAAAGATAAAGAATGCAATTGGTTGTAATTGGGTTTATAAGGTGAAACACAATGCAGATGGTTCTGTGAATAGATACAAGGCAAGAATAATAGTTAAGGGGTATGCACAAACATATGGCATTGATTATGAAGAAACATTCAGTCCGGTTGCAAGGATGGCAACCGTAAGAGCAGTCATTGCTATGGCTACATCAAAGGGATGGTCTTTGTTGAGATATCGAGCTCCACTCGTGATATGCTAGGGTGACGGTTGTGCATTTATGTCATCGACTTGTTAGCTGCAGATGCGGTTGGTACACCACCCATGAATAATAGCTAGATGACAGCTATCCTTATCTACTCTAGTTCGTGGCTCAGTTAGTATGCCACCTTAGTTAGTTGAGTTTGGTTTGAGACCCACATATAGGGTTCTTCTATTTCTTTTGTACTTGAGTTATTTTGGCTTACACAACTAAGAAGAGGAAAATTGTTTTCAGCCTCCACCTGTGTGTGTATTCCCCCATTGTGCAAGCAAGAAAGCTACAAGTGAGAATCCTTCCTTCTCTCCCACAATCGTAACATGGTGTCAGAGCCTTGTTCGTGGTAACGAGCTCAAGAAAGCAAACCAAGTTCGCGGTGTTCTGGTAAGAGGACCAGTGTTGCTTTCATTTTTCTGTTTTGGGAGCAAGTCTCTGCAGGTAGCACAGCCGGAAAGTGCAAGAGTGCATTGTCTCAGATTGAGACGCCCTTCGTGGTGTAGCAAGAGGGCAATATATGCTGCGGGCAAGGGCTTTAGCCCTTGGTTGCCCTGTTTTTTTGATTTGAGGCCATTTCGGGGCCTGTTTTGGAGGTGGAAGTTTTCCGCACGCACTCAGGAAAAGGCCCAGTTTTTTGCTGTGTGACCACTATTCTATAGGTCGGTGAAAAATTACCGAAATTGCATCATATGCCTATGCGCAGAGACATTGGGAGTTATAGAATCATCCTTATTACCTGTTGATGCAAAATCGTCACTAGGAAGTGACTGTGTGGTCAAATACCACTTTCGTCAGTTTTGCAGATTTGCCCTTGTGAGGCTGAACCTGTGTTCTTTGTAGTGACAGAATTTTTTGCAGTGTTATGTAATGGCGTCTGATTCTCTTTCACAGATTGTCATTGAAAAGCTTGACAAGAAAAACTTCCAAGCATGGAAGTTTAGAATGACAAATTTCCTTATGGGAAAAGTATATTGGGAATTCCTTGCAGGAAACGAAGAAGAACCAGTTCTTCCTGATGTTCCCAATCAACAACAAATGTAGGCATTTAAAGGATGGCATGAGAGAGCCAGAAAAGTTATATACTGGCTGTCTATCAGTATTTCAGACTCTATGATTGTGCATATTCAGGATGCAAGTACGCCAAAAGAGACATGGGATACTTTGTCAAAAATGTATAGCACAAATACACAAGCTAGGAAAATGCAGCTCAAGAAAGACTTGCACAATGTGCAAAGAGAAAGTATGAGCATCAATGACTACCACATGAAGGTGAAGAAGATTGCAGATGCACTTGCTTCCATTGGGTCGCCAGTGGAAGATGATGATTTAGTTTCTGTGACCTTGAATGGTCTACGAAAGGACTATGCATAGTTCCAAACATCCATTTCCATCCGTGAAAGATTTCCTGATTTTGAGGAGTTGATTGCTCTTCTAATTTCTGAGGAGTAGAGAAATGGTGGTGCATCTTCTTCAGGAGGAACTTCAAAAGAAGCTGTCTTCTACTCAAATACTGGAAGAGGTAGAGGCAAAGGTAGAGGAGGCTAATCGGGAGGCCGTGGTAGAAATCAGAATATGCAGCAAACTCAAGAAAACCAATCCTATGGAGGAGGACGTGGTAAGTCTAGAGGCAGGGGGAGCCAAAGAGGTCGTGGTGGATGGCAAAGAGGCCAAAATGCAAATAGCAATGTTGAATGCTACTACTGTGGTAAAATGGGTCGTATGGCTAAAGACTGCTATAAAAAGCAGAATGACATCATGAATGGAAAATTGCAACAAGGGAATTGTGTATCTTCTAGTAGATAGGGTGATGACAGAAATGAGCATTTGTTTATGGTGCAGCACATGACCAATTCTGTGACAAGTGTAGAAGAAAGCAACGATGTGTGGTATGTTGACTCAGGTGCATCAAACCACATGACAGGCCATGCAGAATGGATGCAGGATGCAAGGAAAATGGAAAAACCAGGATTTGTGGAGACTGGTGATGATACTGCACATCCTATTGTGCAGATTGGAAATATTCCTTTGTCTATGGAGGATAGGAAAAAGAAATACCTGTCGGATGTATTTCATGTCCCGAATATCACCAAGAACCTGGTTTCTGTTGGTCAAATGGTTGAGCAGGGCTTGCCGGTCAGATTTAATTCTCATGGATGCTTTGTTGAGGATATGAAAAATAAAGGTCGCTTGGTAGCAAAAGGAAAGAAGAAGGGTAGAATGTTTACGTTGGATGCAGACATGCCTGAATTGAGTGCAACAATGTTTGCACATGGAATCGGTGTAGTTGCAGATATTGATATCTGGCATAAACGCATTGGTCATGTTAATGTACAGCGACTTAAATCAATGCAAGCCCAAAATATTGTTGCAGGATTGCCTAAATTCAAGGTTGCAAAAATGCATAAGGTATGTGAAGCCTGTCAATTTGGAAAACAGGCAAGGAAACCATTTCCTAGACATGTTCAAGAGAGTAAGAAGCCATTGGAATTAATCCACTCTGATGTGTGGACTACTAAAGCTGCATCTATTGGAGGCTGTCATTATTTTGTCACTTTTATTGATGACTATAGCAAAAAAGTTTGGGTGTATTTTATGAAAAAGAAAAGTGAAGTGTTTGGGCATTTCAAAACTCTTAAAGCTATGGTTGAAAAAGAAACAGGACTGCAAATAAATTGCCTAAGGTCAGATGGAGGGGGAGAGTACCTCTCAAATGAGTTTGCAAGGTTCCTGCAGGAGCATAGCATAAAGCAGCAATATTCATGCAGTCATAGCCCACAAGAAAATGAAATTGCAGAAAGAAAAAACAGGCATATTGGAGAGGTATCTCGTGCCATGCTCAATGAAAAAGACCTGCAAGATTTTTATTGGGTGACCGTTGTGCATTTATGTCACCGACTTGTTAGCTGTAGATGCGGTTGGTACACCGCCCATGAATAATAGCTAGATGACAGCTATCCTTATCTACTCTAGTTCATGGCTCAGTTAGTATGCCACCTTAGTTAGTTGAGTTTGGTCTGAGACCCATATATAGGGTTCTTCTATTTCTATGTACTTGAGTTCTTTTTGGCTTACACAACTAAGAAGAGGAAAACTGTTTTCAGCCTCCACCTGTGTTTGTATTCCCCCATTGTGCAAGCAAGAAAGCTACAAGTGAGACTCCTTCCTTCTCTCCCACAATCGTGACATAGGCGACCATGCATCCTAGCCCTTCTGCTTTGTGTCTTGGATAAGCATAGAGACAACATGCTTGACATCATGCCACTTTGTCTTTAAACCCTACTCAGTAGTCTCATCTTCAAGAAGCTCTTCCAAGCTCAATTGCAAAAGTAGAATCTATAGCTTATAGAAACAATTCTAACTTCTCAAATTCCAAATATTTTTCCTCATAGTATCCACTTGGTCAAATCTATACCCAAACTTGCAAAAACTTTGTAAAAACAAGACCTTTATTAGGCTTTGTAGCCCACTGCATGAACTCCATCAAACTCCATCTCGTCAAAAACCTATATCTTCAATGAAAAACTATTCTTTAGTGCTTTCCATGTAATATCTTTCATAGAAACCTTGTTTATGTGTGGTTTCAGCTCATGGACCACAAGCTACACATAATACTAGCTCATCCTTTGTGGAGGAATCTCAAAGAAGTGCATCTTCTTTGCATAGATTTTTAGATAGTTAGAAACGTTTCTACCATCATGAAACATTTTAATTTGAATTTACACAACTTGTAATGCTTTCATTACAACAAATTGATGTTTTACAAAATATTGTAGATGCTCATGTTGCTACTATTATTGTAAATATGCAATAAATTTTTGCAATAACTACCTTATGTCATGTGAAGGACTTGTAGCATCTCCCATCCTATAAAACTCTTCTATTGGCCTTCCACATTAGGTTCACCAAAGATGTTGAGATATTTGTTATGTCTAGCCCAAAACAAGAAAGGAGGCAACAAACACTATAGAAGGTGAAGGAAACTCAGATGTAGGGTAGGAAGAAGAGGAGAGAAGGGGTCGCAAGTTTCAAATAAGGGTTCAAGAGATGGATTGAAGGTTTAATCCATATGTTTTTCATGCATCCAAGAACAAACATCTAATCATATCTTGCACATGTTTTAATTTGAAAGAGCATATTTCATTATGGTCGTACCTTTACATGTGTCCGAGTACATAATCAAATGTGGTATATTCAATGGATTTCATATATAGCATCAATGCTTCAAATTAGGCATATCTTTGCATAAGAATAGCACAAATAACCTATGAAATCATGTTGTAAGTGATCTACACACCTTCTTTCTCATACATATGTTAATATCTACATACATGATAGTAGAGATGTCATAAAAGCACCAATTTTACCCAATACATGAATGAAGACAAGGTATAATAAGTGGTTAGAATCGAGGAAATTAATTATAGAATTGGTGTTGTTCTAAATTTCATTGTATTATAGTAGTGATTATCTTCATGTATCAAGTGAAAAGCACCAAAGAAATCTATTCTACATATGCATAAAGTATATCACGTATTTGCCCTATTTATATATCCAAAAAAGCATCTATTTTAGCTGTACAAGAGCTTACATCTCTAAGAGAAGTTGATGTATAACAATTCAACCCAAAATTTCCTATATTACAACAATGTGTTTAAAGAGATCAAAGCTCTAAATCACATCAGATTTTGTTCTTCAAGCATGTATCATATATGATAACTCTTGTCTTCTCTATTTCTCCGCGAAAAGCTTTGTTTTGGTCCCTTTATGGACTAAGAGCAGCCCTCTCTTAGGCTGCAATGCACTTTTTCCGCACTTCACTTCTATTATGTTTACACTACTCTAGGCTTTGAACTCCATGACTACTTATTATCTAAAATGCCTACCCATGAGCCATAAAAATCATGGGCATATCCCAAGTAAAGTGGTTCTTTTGGCTAAGGTTAAGCATCATGCATATCACTTAACATTAAAAATATTTGAACTTTGAATGAGAATTGTGTCTTTTTTAGCATACATGCTATATTTAAATGACTCACTATCATGTTGTTAAGACCTCATGAAATAAGGCACTTAATGGCATGTAATTAAACTCCTTGAGTAGATATACCTTTCCATTGCTTCCATCCATTAGACTTGTGGTCACATGATAGCATACCATTGGATTACTCAATCCAACCTTTACATTTCCATGTGCTCTATGTACACATGGTGTCTTGACTAAAGAAATACTAAGCTCATCATCCAAAAGCTTTGGCCCACTAGAGTCTACATCAAGAACTGGATAACTAGTAGATGCATCATTATTATCTGAAACTTTCTTCTTCCCTTTGTCATTACTTGGAACACTAGTAGAAGCACTTGAGGATGTGGGGCTACTCTTTAGTCTCCCAAACCTAACTGCATATCTACCACTATGATGTCTTTGGTCCATTAAGCACTCATGATTCGTACTTTTCTATCTACACATGACTATCATAATCATCAACATTGTCCAATGCATCTCCACCAGATGCATAGCAATTGCTTATCTCATAAAAAGTAATATTCTTGTTCACTCTAACCTCACTAGTGATAGGGTTATAACAATGATACCCTTTCTCCTTAATAGAGTATCCAATCAAGGTACATGTTTTAGCCTTTTGATCCAATTTTTTCCTCAACTCATTAGGTATATGAACAAAATATAACGAAATACTTTCAAATCTGACACATTGCGCTTATTGCCTATATAACATCTTCAAGGGTCATATCATGAACTACAGTTCTCGAAGTTTTGTTCATAATATAGATAGCAATATGAATAGTCTCATACAAAAAATACTTGGATATATTCTTTTCAACCACATCAACTTCTACAATATGCATGTTTTCCTTTCTACAATCCCACTTTATTATGGGATATACCTCCATGTAAACTATTACTTTATCCATGAGACATCAAAAAATTACTAAACTCATTAGAGAGGTATTCTTCCCCTCCATTTAACCTAAAGCGCTTAGCTTTCAAGCCTATTTCTATTTCAATGGTAGTCTTGAAATCTTTGAAGTATGCAAAAAATTAACTCTCTTCCTTTATGAAATATACACACAACTTTCTAAATCAATCAACAATAAATGTAACAATATACTTTTGCTACCACCAAGAGATGCACTTTGCTAGGTCCCCAAATACTTTCATACACAATATCAAGTGTATTTTTTGTTTTGTTTGCTTTACAAACTTATATGCTTCCTAGACCTTATGTAATTATACAACTCTAAATTCAAGAAAACTTATAACCAATTCTTTAGATTGTGTTAATTTTTACATTTATGGCATATTTCCATGTTTGCAACCACACATTTTCTTTTAGCATATATATCAAGAATCCTGGCATCCAAAGTAAACATGTGGCCAACTTCACTTCCTTTTGCAATCAGTCTACACTTATTATTAAATTCATTAACAAAACAACTATTCGCATTAAATGAAACCTATAACCCTTACTCTACTATTTGATACTTAATTATTTGTGATGGATGGCACATGTAATATATTTGACAAACACTTTGTCTGACCATTATGTAAGGACAAAGAAAATTTCACAATGTGTGAGATCGAGTGGCATGAATCATCACTTGTCTCTACATATCTTAGATTATGTAAGTCTTGGATCTCTCCAAACCATTTAGATAGCTATTCCTATCACTTCTCCCCTTTTCTATAATAGCATTCATTATATGATACATGAAAAATAGATGCTTATTTTTATCCTCATTCTATCTTGAGGATGGTGTATAATATGATCTACCATTGTGAATGTCATCGTTCTTATCATAACAATGGGGGCTATAATATGACATACTGAGGCTTGCAAGGAGGTCCTATGGTTGGCAGACCTTGGCAGTACTATTACTCCTACATTGCATTTAGATTATATGAGTCCTATCCAGTTAGCCAAGAATCCATTCTTCCATTCAAAGATAAAGCACATTGTGGCACACTATCACTTCATCAAGGAGGTGGCACGGGGGGTTCACTCATAGTAAAGAAGACATGTCACTTGCGTGCAAGGACTTCTAAAAAGAACCCCTATTCATGAAGCTTGTAAGACTAATATATCCCCCGATTTAAGATTATATGATATATACATGTATGACTTTTTATGTATCCCCTTTATTTAATGTAAGTATTCATAGAACATATGCTAACTTTCTTTTTAAAAGTTGGAATTATCCTAAACAATTAAAAGTATCAAAATGGTCATATCACAAAGTGATTTATGTAGTGGCACTTGGATACCATGGAAGTATGTGTCGCAATGTTTTTGAATGTCCGTGCCGCCTTACCACATGAGGAAAGAGAGCAGGGGAATCGAACCCCTTTATACTTAAAGTGACTACACCAAGTGGACACCAAGCTCTCTTTGGAACAAGGGGAGTTGAATCTCTCTACTAAAACCATGGGAGAGTGCCAACTCCCCCCTCCCACACTATGATGAATTCAATAATCCTACTATGTGAGGATTTAGGGTTTTAACCTTACTTGTCAAGGTCTCTTGTATGCCATGGAGAAACCAATCTATGGAGAGAGGTGATCAAATGCATGCCCCCCCTTCTTTTTTCCCTCTATCCCCTCCTTAAATTTAAGTTCAATATAGGAAATTAAGAGGGGTCTACCTCTAATGTATACGCTTAAGTGTCCCCTTCCAAAAACCCCCCTCACTTACACTCACGTGATACCATACAACATCTATAGTGAACCCCCCGGGGGAGGTGGTAGAGGATAAGTCCATTGACCTTGTCAATATCTCAATTATCAAGAATCTTGTATATCTGCTCACTAAAAGTCTCTTAGCAAAAAGTTTTGCCTTCCTTAGGAAGATGATGGGCATAGGATGAGATGGTGTCTATTCCTCATCATGTTGTACTCTATCTATATGTTATACTTTGTCACTTTTTTTTTCTCTTTTCTCCTCACTTGAGGCACATTCGCCTTTAAGTGGGAGGTTGTTGGGGGTTGTTGGGGATAAAGGATCCTATGCTTAACTAACCGTGTATTCCTTACACTAATAGTACCTACATACATGTACAATGCAGGTGGTGGTGCCCATCATTGTCAACTTTTTTTTTTTCAATGACATTTAAGTAAGGAAAGATTGCTCACACGTTGTGACTACTGGATTTTCCACATCCCGTATCTCTTACTCTGTCTACCTTGCTTCTTCCACCATAGATCTTGATTTTGCTCGTGTACTTTCACTTAGGGTTTCTCCCTTCAACTACTATCAGAGCTTAATTGTGGAGCTTCAACCTGACCTACCTTCAGCTTAGGTTTTAATACCTATAGCTTGGGTTCTTCAATGGTAGCCATGGCTTCTTCCCTCAAGGTATGCATTTGATTCTTCACTTCCTCTTGGTGATCAAGTCTTCTTCCAAGCATTGTTCAAGCCCTATTTAGCTCCCCTTGAAATTTAAGATCCACCCCTAAGGCTATTAGCAGCAGTAGTGTGAATTGCACTTACTATTGCTTCCCTATTCCGTGTACAGTCCTCTAGCCTTGCTCACCTCTTGGCGACCTTGCTTATACACAGTATCAATCCCAAAAGTGGTCTTGTGGTCTTAAGCACTGATTCTCAACATCTAAGCTTCAGTCATTGTCTATATATGTAGGACAGTTTACTATAATACACACATGGATAGCCATTATTTCATTGCTTGGGGCTCTATTGATGCTTATATACCCACATATTGATGTTGGATCATCAATGATGTTATGTTGATGTCTTGGAATGCTTGTGGGACTGATTGAGCTAAAATAGCTCAATTTATGTAGAGATATTCACTACTATTCATACTAATGATAGCCTATTAGTCATCCTATCATGCTTCTATGATGCTTTGGCAGTTGGTTATGATACCCAGTTGCTAGTAAAATGCACTGAGATGCTTTTGAGCTTGGATTGAGCTTGCATTAGCTTATTTTTTAATTATCATTTCATTAATAATTTACTATGGGAAGCAAGATTTTATCAGAGATAGTTTATGCCTAATCTCATTGATGGTTTATGGGATACTCAGTGGATGTACCGCTACTTTGATTGTTATGTATACTTCCCGATACTCATTTATGCTTTATGGGATACTCAGTGGATATATCACTTCTTTGATTGTTATGTATACTTCCCGATATGCTATGGCATACTTTTGAGCTAAGATTTGGGCTTGGTTACATTAACCTTGGTTGCAGTTACAATTTATTGAATGCAACTTTGGATGCTACAATAAGAGTTTGAAGACAATACTTGGGTCTTATGCTCTCATATGTATGTTCTCTAGATCTTGGATGCTTGGATACTATACACATGATGTACTAAACTCTTTTACTCATCTAGAATTCCATTTTTTTTCAATAAGACCCTTCATGACATTTTGGATGTTACATAGAGCTTTGGACATTTATAGTTGAGCTTGATCTTACTATTATCAATACTGTGGGACACTTACTTCATGTATATTCTCTCTTGATATGTCTTGTATATAGTTACCCTATTGTGGGCTGATTTGATCACTTACTTTGGACTTGGCACTTATTACTATCAATGTGTTGTCGGTGACATTTATATTATTCTTGATTATGTATTGAGCTTTTTGCTTCGTGATTTATGTATTTGGCAGTTCTCTTCTTCTACCCCAAGATCTACTACGTGAATGGTGTTTATGCCTATCCCCTGTATGGCTATTGACAGACTACAATTGTGACAGCTTTACGTGTCACTTGTTCATGGTAATTCTTTCTTGGTTGCTCACAGTTGGTTGTTGGCATATTGCTACATTTTATTACAATAGCTTGTCATTTCAATTTTATGCATTTTGTCTTAGGGCTGTCACTTGGAGTTAACCATTTCTTGATTACAATTTGTGGAAAGCTCACCATTTTGGAAATTCCTCTTTCTTAGCCCTTGATTTGGCTATGATTTTAGGAGTATTTGCAATCATTTACAACAACCTAAATGTGCTATATTGTGCCTTCATTTCTTGCATTATGGTTGCTAGTTCAAATGACAGTGCTATCTTCAATATTGAGACAAGTTGGATGGCACAAGTTATAGTTATTACAAGGCACGTGGCCGTAAGTCTGCATTGAGTTGTCATTATTGTGAGACGTAGTGTCATAGTCAGTCCTAGTGCCATGAAATGCATGATGACAAGTGCAAGGAAAAGGGAAAGGGTAAAGTGCATGAAAAGAATGAAGATTGCAACATTATCCCTAGTAAGAAGTCTAGTGTCAAGTTTGAAGAGATTAATGTCATATAGACTTACTCTAATGATGACTACATACTTGTAGCTTCTTCTCTTGATGTTTCCCAATTGACTAATATCTTGTCCACCTATGCTTAGTGTTGGTTGATTGACTCAAGGGATTCATTTTATGTCACCCCTTTTATCAAAAGTGTTCCACTTCTATTGTAGCATGACAAGATCTGTCAAATTGGGTAATGAAGCATTGGATATTGTTAGTATTGGGGATGTCTAGCTACAATTTCCTTCAGTCAATATGTTTACTTTGCATGATGTACACCATGTTCTAGCTTTGACTAATTGCCTACTTTTTGCTTGACAGTTGGATTATACAAGTTATATTGTATCCTTTGGGAATTCCTCATGGATGATTACATGTGAGAATCTCATCCTATCACAAGGTGCCACGTCTGGAACTTTTTATCCCTTACTTATATTTGGATCTATCATGTCCATGTTTTCATAGTGGTTGCAGTACCACACATATCATTATGGCATCATCAGCTGTTTACCGCAGCACCACAAAGGATCGGAAAATGGAGCAGAGGTGCGGAAAATATGGAAGAAGGAGATAATCAAAAGGGCACAAGAAAAAGGAAGGAAAAGGCGCCCCTGGAGGTCAGACCCTAAAAATTTGAATGATGACCTCTCTAGAAGGCTTCAGTGTCGCCTCGAGAAAAGAAAAGAGTAAAAGCACGCCATTAAATGTGAACGTGCTCCCAAATCGGGATGACCGCCCAAAAACTAGGACATGTTAGGGCATGTATATAAAGTTCAAAAGTGAATGAGAAGCTCATTCTTATGTGTGGCCAAAGCTTCTTCTTCTTCTTCTCTTGTTCTTGCCTTCTTGCTTGTGCTTGAGTGAGGGATTGAGGGAGTGTGAGGGAGTGAGTGTGTGAGAGTGAGGGATCGTGGAGAAGAAGCTCCCCATCTTCTCTCTTCATCTTCTCTTCTTCTCTTCTCTTCTCTTTTCTCACGCGGCTATGGAGGATGGAGCTTGATGGAGAGGACTTGAGGTTGATTGAGCTTGCCGCAAGGATCGTGGAGCTACCGGAGTGCAAGAGAGAGGAGGGAACTCGATCAAGCATCAAGGTAAGCTCACTACACCCGTAAGGTAGGCATTATGCATCGACTATGTGAGAGGTAGCCATGGCTGCTCGGCTTGAAACGCTTGATCAATAAGCGGTCCGTAGGTCTCGGGATTGGTTCCGTTGTGCCGAGACTGACGGAATCGAGCCTTGAACTCCGCACGCATCGGATCGAGCATAGAAGTAGGGTTTGCAGCCTAAACTGGTGCTCGAGATAGTTAGGAGATTTAGGAGGCTTTGATCCTTGGAGCAAGTAATTATTTTGATTTTTTGTTGAATATTAGAGTAGGACCATCCATCTCCATCTCTGGTTTTGATTTTGGTTGCATTAGGTTAAGATTAGGATAGGAAAAAGAAGGAAAACAGAAGGGTTCTGTTGCTACTGGAAACAGGAAAATAGGGGCACAGAGTCAGATTTTTGGTTGGAAGAGTATGAGGGATTAATTTTTGAGGTTACAGCAGGCTGGGATGGGGCAATAAGAGGCCCAGGGAAGCAGGAAAGAACACATTTGACATCGTGCCTTCTGAGAAGAGAGTGACCTTGAGAGCCAGGGAGAGAGTGAGAGAAAGAGAGAGCTGCAAGGAGATCGTTGAAGCACCGATCGATTCAAGTGCCGCATTGCTTCAAGGTATGCCTGGCAATTCCCTCTATTTCTTTGCACCTATTTGGAAGGCACAGCACGATTCTGTGGAGTAGGCGTTGACCTTGAGTCATTGCGCACAACCCACGGGCCATCGTCCACGCCATCGGACCAAGCCATCCAAGTCCTAGAATAGGACTGCTCGATTTCTGGAGTCGGACCGTCCGCCTCCTTAAATCGGACCACTTTTCCAATCGGAGTCCCAAAATCGAACCAGCCCGAAAATCAAACCACTTCGTCTGACTGTTATAATCGAATCCTGTGTCAAAATCAGACCACGTGTCCTAGTCCCGGATTTGGACCACTCGACCCATTGCAGTAGTCGAACCTCCCCTGTCCGACTAGGAAAATCGGACCAAAGTAGAATTTGACCATTGTTCCTAGCGTGAAACTCGGACCAGCTTGTCCAATTCCCAAGATCAAACCAATTCACCAGAACTTTAAAAAGAAGGTTTTTAAACCTGCCCCATAGTCCTGGCCACCTTGTTCACATCTTTGATTCCCTAGGAAACCCAGTTTAGCCCTTAGAAGCCAGAGGCCAGACAGGATAACCGAGGATTCACCTGGAACAGCTAGACACTGAGAGCAGACCAAATTTAGAATTTGACTTGATGTTCGGCGACCAAAAACCAACCAACCAACCTTGAAGCAGAATAGAGAATGCAGCAGGGACCTTCAGTAAAACCTTAGATCAGCCAGAACCTACGCTTAGAGCCACATCAGGCTACGAATGTGAGGGGAAGAGTGGAGTTTGCATTGAGCATTTCGTGCATCCGCACCTCACTTTTTGATTTCATCACCAAAGGTGTACTATAAGAAAAGGAGAAGCCTGTTTTTGCACCGAGCACTAGAAAGCACGAAGCACAATTTGTGAATAAGATTGACAACTGCTTTCAATAACAAGGAACTCATAAGGAGATATAACAACATCAAGGAACCCACTATTAGGAGAAGATCCCAAAACATAGTTGGGTGCCTAAGAGCCCCATCAATAGAACCTCAAAGAGGACACGAAGATCTAGAAGGCGACAACATAGAGGATCAGACGCTGCCGGAGCTACTCAAATTGATCGATGACCTTGTGGAGCTGGAAGTGGGAGCAATGTCAGGATCACGAGGCGGACAAGGAGAGGACTAACTGGACTTGGGAGAATTCCCAGTCCTAGTGTAGGAGTTAGTCAATGAGTATGACTTGTTGACTAGGATGGTAGTTCAGGGCAGGCCAGTAGAGGAAGTGGTAGCAAACCTAGAAGAGGAAAGAAAGGCGATTAGAAAGGCGCTAGAGAGCATAATTGCCTATAACCACGAGCAAAAGGCTAGGAAACTCCAACAAGATGTAGACATGTATGAGGCCCGGCGTGTGCTAGGCCTGGCCGGTGCAGCCAAAGTAGGATCAAATGCAAAGAGAGAGCGAGCAGTAGAGGCTAACTTATCATTGAGTGAACTTGTAGCCAGGCAGCTTATGGACAACATGTCCACTGAGCACAGCGCAACAGCCTTAGCCACAGCATTACTCTTGGGATTAGGGGTCACGCAAGGGGCAAAGGGGCAATCTAGGATCCATGTTGTAGCAAAGCAGCTAGACAAGTATGAACCTAGCATGACGCATATAGCTTTGTGGAGAAATTTGAACAAGTTTGCGAAGCAAAACAGTATCACGGACCTTGCACAATGCTCTCAAGCTTTCGGGCTGTGTTTAGGCGATAAGGGGAGAATTTAGTACACTAGTCTAGATGTAGCTGAGTGCACAAATTTTGCCTGTAAAGACCATTTTATCAAGAGATTCTTTGAGGCAGGGTACTTTGACAATCTCATCGTCCGGTTGATGAATGCCAGTCAGAGGGAAAAGGAAAACGTAAGAGACTACGTTACTCATGTGCATGGCCTCTTCAAGAGGATCTCTGCCAATGAGCGACCTAATGCGAAGGTTGTGTCTACCGTGTTTATAAATGGAATTCGAAGCGAGGAGCTCTACAAGGCTTTGGCTAGTAACTCCACTCTACATAAAGATGTGTTAGCTAGAGTTTTTGAAGGGACAATAAGGGTGGACGATCAGCTTAGGGAGCGAAGCATAAGGAACGCCAGCCGGGACAGTACAAGCTGGAGAGCTCCAAAGCGGACAACAGCTTTGGGAGAGAGAGAGAACTCTAGCATACAGGATAAGGGAAAAGGTATTGACCAAGGCCAAGAGTTGGCTGAGGTAAGAATGGATCTTGCACGATTGCAAGAACAGATGAGGAAGCTTGTGCGGTCACATGTGCAGTATATATACTATGGCGGAAACCACCTCCCAGTCGAGTGCCAAGATCCTAGATCTAGGCCATGCTCAAACTGCGGTAGGTTTGGTCATGATGCATTGCATTGCAGATTGCCAAGGAGATTCCCATATGGGCAGCAATACAACCCTCCATACTTATGCAACATGCCACCTAACCTCTTTGGCAGGGGAGCCCAGCTGGCGCTTCCAGCACCAAATGACGCAAGATTGGCCATTTCTAGGCTAGAGATAAACCCAACAAGTATACCTAGACCACCAGGGCCCTATGTAACCCAACCACCGAGTGACGCTCCTGTTCACTATGTAGAAGAACCCAGTGAAGAGGCAACCTATGTGAACCCATACATCTCCTATGATGAGGAAGGCAATCCAGTCCTGATGGACTATCGACCCCAGTGCCGGTAATGGCGCTAGTTAGATAAAGAGGCAGAGGCTTTGGAGGACTAAGCCAAGATCCAATCTCATGCTGGACTTGTGGACTTGTGGTCATCCAGGCCATATTTCATCACGCTACCTGGAAAGGGAATATGCAAACAAGGACAAAGCTGACCTTCGATGCACCGAGTGTGGAATCGCACACCTATTTTCTGACTGTCCTAGACGGAAGCAATCAACTAGTTCTGCCAACATGCCCTCTGTACCCTTGGGGCTATTCGGTGTGGAGACCTTTGGCAGTGAGGATACACCCATCCCACTACATGTCATGACGCGAGCATAGACAAAATAGATAGGCATCTCATTGCCTGGGCCAAGTAATCTGGATGCAGCCTCGTTGAGAAAGAAAAGCCAGAGGAGAAGGAGAAAGAGAACAGATGCAAAGATTACCCTTAAGACTAAGGAAGCTACAATTCTAGTGATAGGAAGGAGGGTCACTGATGTAGAGGTAGAGACCTCAGTCCCTAAGACAGCAGAACTAGGGAGTGCCAAGGTAAGGGAATACCCCCACCCCAGACGGCAACTCGAGGCTATAGCCAAAGTCAAGGAGTGGGTCAAGGATGCCGAGGAGTGTGAGTACACCTGTTTCACCATCACGACCTCAATCGAGGAACGCACCCACACCACGTGAGATGCCACAGAGGCAAGACCAAGAAGAAGCTTGTCAGCAAGCTAACCAAGACATATGGCTAAAGAATGCTGACCAAGGAGCAAGCCAACCACCCAGCAACCTCCTCACCACTTTAGTAACCACCCCAGTAACCGTGAGCCTAGGATATTTGCTTCCGCAGCACCCTCCCTTCTTATGGCAAGAATTAAGGCACTAGGTGGAGGGAAAAGGGGAGCATACTGCCGCTGACTTGCAAGAGCAGAACGCAGTCACGCAGATTCCAAGCCTAACACTACACTTAGCTCCAAGGTCACTGCACGTCAACGCTTTCTGGGAAGGCACGTAGATGCATGTAGTCTTACCTATCTTAGCCTTGGGGGATGCAACACGAAAAGGAATCGTAGACACAGGCGCCGGGGTCAGTATCTTGAGCCACGCAATTCTACAGGCCTGGAGAAACCCACCTGTGGAAACGGCTAGGTTCAATGTTACATTGGCCAATGGAATGAAGGTCAGACCATTCGGAGTCCTAAAGAACTGGCCAGTGAAGGTCACAGGAGTGCAGTTTTTCGTGAACTTCATTGTCATGAAGGGAGTGGACTACGACATACTGCTAGACCGACCCTAGATGAGGAACGTGCGAGTTATTGAAGATTGGGGGAACAATCTCATCTTCTTGGGGAATAGAATAGAAGCGGTGAGGGTTGAGATGGACACCTCGAAGACTACCCCAACCGACCTCGATGCTATCTCAACCATGCTAAAAGGTGATGCATAGGTAAGCAAACCCTATGGGTCATTGACCAAGTACATCCCTTGCCCTGAGGACGAGCAGGATTGGATGCATGTCTTGGCAACCGTTGACCTACCGTTCTCAGATGAAGAAGAGCTGTATAGGCAAGCTGCTAAATCACCAAGCATGCTAGTAAAGGAGCCCATCATGCCACTTTGCATGATGCTAGGAAGCTCACGTGATCCAGGGAAACCAATCTCGTTCCATATCCCCACCAACAAGCTCGAGCTTCAAGAAATCATAGAGTGCCTGATCGATAAACTAAAGGGCAACATGGCTACTAATCTAAAACCCCTAAGTGATCTCTTGGCTAGGCCTGAGTGAAAATGGACCAAAATTCATTATCTTAACATGTTATACAATTGGGCTTTAGTCACTGACAAAGAGAAGATTGGAGAGGAAAACCTGGGGGATGACGAGTAGTTAGAGGGGAGAGATTCCGATGATGAGGGGTACAAGGACTATCGCTCTATTGGGGATGAGAGTGAAGAAGAGTTAGACACGATAGAATATGACACTGAAGGGAGAGCAATCGAACAAATCAAGGCAGACTCTAGGCCTAGAAGGGAAAGGGCAGGCTGAAATGAAAAAGAAGTCATGCGGACGGAGTGCGATAGATCCTGGTTGGAGCATATGGGAGCCATGGATTATGAGCAGGCAAGGGTGGCACAGCCATTGGTAGTTCCAGTACTGAAGATGGATTCACCTACTGAATTACAACCCCCTGGCGAAACTCCTTTCTCAAGCGAGGGATGTGAGTTTAACTTGGAGTTTGAAGTCAGTATAGAGAGTGATCCCGAAATACCCCAACCCTCTAAGGTCAAACGCACCAAAGGGGACTTGCCAGTCCACCTAATGCGCAGACGGCTAAGAGAGGAGGCCAAGAAGCAAACTAAGGACTCAAAAGCAAAGAGGCAAAAGAAGCTGCAGGATCTCCCCAAACGCTTCACAAAGTTTAAGAAGGGTGATAGAGTGGTGATTTTGCTAGGAGCAAAGAGACAAGGGCAAGCCAGTGAGCCAATTGAGGGACCCGCCAAGGTCAAGGAAGTCGACTTGGCAGGGGAAGGCGAGAAGCCTCGACCTGCATTCATCGCTGACGATTTGACCAAGGATGAGGAGGCTAGACTTGTTGCTCTCCTACGAGAGTATGTTGACCTGTTTTCCTGGTCCTTGGAGGAACTTAAAGGAGTCGATCCTAGGGTTGTAACCCATAATATCCCAATGGTTCCAGATACGGTGCCAACAAAGCAGCGACCTTACCCTATGAATCCCAAACACGCCCATGCAGTAAAGGAAGAAATCGATAAGCTCATGGAGGTGGGATTTATATATGAGATTGAACACACGGATTGGGTATCGCCCATAGTGATCGTTATGAAAAAGAATGGTAAAATTCGAGTGTGCATGAATTATAAGAAAGTTAATGCCACTACGAAGAGGGACAACTACCCCTTACCGTATACCAAGCACATGCTAGAGAGGGTGGCAGGCAAAGAAACCTATAGTTTCCTAGATGGCTTCTCTGGCTATAATCAAGTGCAAGTGCACCCTGACGACAAGCACAAGACTGCCTTCTCAACGGAGTGGGGTGTATTTGCCTACATCGTTATGCCCTTTGGGCTAATGAATGCGCCTGCAATCTTCCAACAATTAATGTGCACCATCTTCAAGGATATGCTTAGACACGAGTTAGAGATGTTCATAGACGACTTATGCATACACTCTAGTTGGGCTGAACACTTAGAAAAGTTGAGAGCTGTCTTTGAACGGTGTCGGTTATACAACCTCTCATTGAAACCCTTAAAGTGCCAGTTCTGGGTGAAGTAGCACGGATGTATCCTAGGGCACGTAGTGTCAAGGAATGGCATTGCCCCACTTCTCAAAAGTCAGGGTCATTGTCGACCTACCACCACCCATTAACTACAAGGGCGTTCGGCCATACGGGATACTACCGACGCTTTGTACTGAATTACGCACTGATTGCTAGACCATTGTATAAGCTGCTAATCATATTCGAGTGGACTGAGGAATTCCAGCATGCATATGAACAGTTGAAGAAGGCTCTCACCACTGCACCAATCTTACAAGCCCCAGACTGGAGTATAACATTCCATGTACACATAGATGCCTCTAAGTTTGCTATTGGAGCTGTTCTATGCTAGCCTGGTGAACATAACCTTGATTATCGCGTGAGCTTTTCCAACAGGCAGCTCACAGAAATAGAGATGAACTATTCCACTACAGAAAGGGAAGGGTTAGCCATGGTGTTTGCTGTAAAGAAATTTAGGGATTATCTGTTGGCCACATCCTTCGTCTTTTTCGTTGACCATCAAGCCTTGCTTTATCTTGTGAACAAGCCGTGCGCTACAAGTCGCATAGCGAGATGGTTACTTCTCTTGTTGGAGTTTGATTTTTCTATGGTTGTACGTAAGGGAAAGCAGCACTACATGGCTGATCACATGTCCCGCATACCCACAGAAGAAGCTGTTGGACAAGGCATACCTGAAGACTTACCGGACGCTCATCTCTTTGGCATGTCTAACAAAGGAGACTTGTTTAGGGCTGATTTGATGCCATATTGGGCCAATGATGTAGTTCAAGTCCTAGAAAATGGTCTGCCTGAGAGACCTATTGAGAAAGCCAGGCTAAGGAGACTTATCTTAAAAATCCAGCCATATCAACTGATCGCCGGCCAACTCTATAGGTTAGGACAAGACAGTTTGTTGCGTAGATGTGTGTGCGATCACGAGATGTATGATGTATTGAGAGAAGCGCATGGCGAGATAGCTGGAGAACACTTTAGTGGGGATACGACCGCTCGTAAGGTGTTACAATCCCAACTATGGTGGCCCACCCTATTCCGTGATGCTACTAAGTTTGTCAAACACTGCGATGAGTGCCAGAAGATTAAGGTGCCCATGCGCAAGGATAAGATGGAGTTGACCCCCATAATAGCTCGACAGCCCTTCGAAAAATGGGGCATTGACTTCATTGGACCTATCAGTCCTGCGGCACAGTACTCCCCGGCACGCTACATCATTGTCGCAACTGATTACCTGACAAAGTGGGCAGATGCAAGAGCCACTAGAAAGAACGATGCTAGAACCACTGCGAAGTTCATGTGGGAGCAGGTCTTTTCACAGTTTGGTTGTCCAATCGAACTAGTGAGTGATCAGGGCATGCACTTCATTAATGAAGTGATATCCCACCTGCTCTCAACCTTTCTAATCATTCATAGAAGGTCCTTGCCCTAGTACCCTCATAGAAGGTCCTAATCATTCATAGAAGGTCCTCGCCCTACTACCCTCAAGCAAGTGGCCAAGCAGAGTCCACGAATAAAATCCTAGTCAACATGCTTACTAAAATAGTATCCACATCACGAAGAGACTGGGATAATAAATTGATGGCAGCCTTGTGGGCCTATCGTACAGCTTATAAGATGGCTATAGGACAAACGCCCTTTAGGCTGACTTATGGAATGGAGGCCAATCTACCCTTAGAGTTCTTTATCCCTAGCTTAAGAATAGTAGCTCAAGAGCATTGGGAGGGAAGAGAAGCTTGGACTGACCGCTTAGTGGAGTTAGAGCGTCTCATGGAGACTCGACTCTTAGCCACCCATGCTCTGATTTGTGAGAAGGCACGATGAAAGATGTGGTTTGACAAGCATGTCAACCAGTGCAACTTTGATCAGGGGGACCTCGTTCTACTATACTCTGTGAAAGGTCACAAACAGAAAATAAAATTTCAAGGATTGGGACCTTTTCGAGTATGTGCAATTAGTAGAACGGGCAATGTCGAGTTGGAGATGCTCGAAGGGGAAGGAATAGGCTTCTTCAATGGCACTCACATGAAAAAGTACTATCCTCCTTCCCATCCGTTGCACGAGCCACCTATGCTTGAAGCCCTTGTCAACGTCTGTGTGGCCACAATTACCAAACTAATAGACCAAGATGAAGAAGCAGTAGCACCCGCCTACCTACGAATCACGATCACTACAGAACGGACGTATTCTTTTGATGCATGACCATTGGACATGCATTGGTCAGCCTAAATTACAGCCCACAAACGCTAAACTCAGCGCATTTGGGGGCAACACTTACTCACTCTTAGAAAAATGCAAAGTGGCTGTCTCCATCGAGTCTGAAAGTATCCCAGTCTTCTTTTATGTGTTACCAAACACTAAAGGGGCCAGTAATAAGTCACTACTAGGTCGCACTTTTAAAAAGCAGACGAATTGCAATGTGGACTACAACCTAGATCACATCCATCTAGCTGTAGGCAATGTGTGCATAGTGATTACTTTCAGCAAGGGTTATCTAGCACCTCCTACAACTGCAGAGCCACCGATAGAGACCCCTACAGCCACGCCCATGACCAAGCCTAAGGAGAAGTGCAGGGATATCTCACCCCACACTCAAACTGCTAGAATCAATCCCACCCATGCCATTCACAAGGCCAAAGAGTCCACGCTCATATGGGTGCCAAAACGACGAGGGCCACCTCCTTGTAAACCACAGAAACGTGCTTCTAAACGCAAAAATTATCACTTGTAGCCTAAGAGGCAGCTCAGATGCTATCGACATAGGTGCACTACCACGCCACGATGGATCCCCAAAGATCTCTTGCGAGCACAAGGATACTATGAGGGCAACCCCTGGAGATGGGTGCCTAAGAGTGGACATTCAAGAGGCTCAACTCTGAGCAACCCCACTCCAGCTAGACAGGCTGGCACATACAAAGCACAAATGGCAAAGAAAGCTGAACCAGTACCAGTGGTGATTAATGAATCCCAACACATTTATCATCCCAAGCTGGATGCCCTAGCATCATCCAAGTCAGAGGAGTTGTGCACCCCCATGCTGGCTCGAATAGAATGCAGCACGCCTCCTATGCCACTGAAGCCCACTGCAGCATCTCAAAGTGCTCTAGAGTGCAAAGTCCGATCTGTGACACCAGCAATGGAGTCACCACTGTCCAGCCCAATTGCACCATCACCACCAGCAGGTCTTAAGCCTTCGTACGAAAGACGATCCTTCCTTTCAGTGGCCAAGGATCTCGCTGAGATGACGTGGTGACATGCATCAAGGAGTTGGATGACACCTTCACCACATTCGCTAGGAGCTATGAGAGGCTTGACCTAGGACTTCTTGACGAACCCCTTGCTTCTGATGTTCGTGCGTTGCCATGCACTTGGGAAGACTACGAGTTTATGACCATCAAATTTTCCAAAATTGCCACTGAATTAATTGCTAATGGAGACTCAAAGGAGCAAGTTGTTCTTAGAAGACTAATCACCTCTTACCACAAGCCTGCTCGCTCTACACCTGAACAAGAACTAGAGGAGCTCACGTAGCTTGCTAGCTCTGCTTCTTCGTTCTTACAACTGTGGTATCCCTTACGACTCCAATGGGAGAAAAAAGGCTGTCGTATCATGACCAATGCTGAGCAAAGGAGGGCAATCAAAACAATTAAACACGACCCTACTTATGTGGCACCTCTTTCATTTAGGGTTTTGTCCATTACACGCAACATACACTTAGATGACTAGGTGTTGGCCCACCCTTACATTGACCAGTTCCTCATGGAAGAGGAGTTGCACGTTGCTAGTCGCCTCAACTCCGGGGACATCTTTCATGATGTCTTGACCTACATCACTCAAGCTTCCATACGACCATGTGAAGTTGATCGTCATGCCCAGCTTGAATATAACCCTAACCTTTATACTTGGCTATTGGCCAAGTAACTCGCCCCACACAGCCCATGCAAGCCTTCCTCCTCCCCTTGCTAACCCTAGGAAGGATTCCCTTAATACTTGAGGAAAGGGGGGAGAGCAAATGAGAGCCAAGTGATGTAGCAATATGTATAATGGATGAAAATGATCAACTGAATTCAAATAAGAAAGAATGCAAGGAGGAAATAGATGTTGGTTGTGAATTATTTCCAAGTTTCATTCCTCTGAATCAGGACGGCAAATTATCACACGCATTCTCTCTTGGGTTTTTGTTAGTGATGAGTCAAGTTATAATGCTAATGTTGACTTGGTGTGATGACATGCACCTACCATGGCAGGACAGAGTAAACTCCCATTCACTGAAGCGGAGCTGACAAAGTATGGAATCAACGTCGAGACGTGTGGATTTAGCCAATTCACGTTCAATCATACCATGAATTTAGATAAATCCATCTTGAAAGAGCTGACTGTGAGGGAGTTGGTGGAAAAATGTAACCTCCAAAAGTACATGGAAAAGGTCGGACATGCTATAGACTACAGCATGTGCACGGACTTCTCAAGGAGCTTTGATGAAGGAAGGAGCTGTGGCATGGTCACAATAAGGGCGGGTGACCAGGAAAGAAGGGTGCAAGTGCCCCTTAACACAGACATTGTCAAGAAAGCCCTAGGGCTTGTGCCCAAGAAAGGGAGGCGCCCAAAAAGAGATGTGTATGCCATGATGGGAGTCAGAAAAGAGGACGTGCACACAGTGGATGGAATCAGTTTGGCTGACATTCCAGACCTTGCAACGAGGATGCAAGCTAAGATGGTTCACGCCCTTTTCTCGGGCCACAGATACAACACACTAATGAATAGAATCGGGGTGCCATTGTTGGAAAGCATCGTGGCAGGAGTTCCAGAGGAGGTGGATTGGAATGGCTTTGTCCCAGGAGTTTCAGTCACGCTCCTAGCTCCAGCCACAGCACCAACTGGTGGGGAATCTCCGGCCTCTACTGCACGATCCACAAGAAAAAAACCTACCACAAAAGCCTCTACAATCAGATACGGAGGTGTCCTCATGACAATCATCGACGAGGCTATCATCTTGAAAAATGAGACAACGGAAGAAATGGAAGGCACGCAAAAGTGAATGAAATTATTCAAAGAGAGAGCCATAATATATATAGATAAGAGAGAAACATCATCGATGACTCCATGATTCTCTCCTCTAATTTCTCCATGATTCTCTCCTAGATTCTAACCTACACACACATGGGCATACTGCCTTACATCATAGATTAGGTCACTCACACTCTTAAGCACACATCTAGTCCTATGTTCACCATGTGAACTGACGCTATCCCCCTTTACATTTAGTCTTCTTGAGTTTGATTTACCAACACCCCCTCTCAAACACAAGATGTACAATAGTTTAGGCGTGACGTGACTTGGTCATCCATGACCAACGCAGGGACGTGGTTTCTCAGTGGTGTGGAAGGTGTAGGAGACTTGGGTCAGAGGTTTAGCCATGACTTATAATGAGTTTACCTTTGGAATTGGTATACAATATCAAGACGAGGTTAATGTGCCAGGGTTACATCTTTATTCAAAATAAACGATCATCAAACGAAGTTGAAGGAGTTTTAGAGGCCCCCTTCTTCTTCACTTCCATGCTGAGATTCTTGTGTTCTTCCTCTTGATGCTCTTGGTCTTCTTCTTCATCATGCTCTTCTTTGTCAGTGATGCTCATGAGATAGGCTCTTTGTGCTTTCTTCCTCGAAAAACAGTCCCTCTCTTTGTGGCCCGGCTTGTGGCAAAAATCACAAATGATGGTGTCATTGTACTTGTATTTCCCTTTGCCAGAAAATCCCCTGTGGTAAAGTACTTCCTCTCTTGTAGATGATCTTGTAGTAGCATGTGGAGATTCTTGCTTGAATTTATTTTTCTTCTCCTCCTCAAGCAAAGAAGCTTCTATTTCCACTAGCCGTGGATCCGACATATTGGTGAGGGTTGTTACAACATTGTCATATTCAGGACTAGGAAGGGATTTAAGTAATACACGAATTGAGATATCTTCATCAATGTGTAAATCAATACCGGCAAGTTGAGTAAGGAGACTTTTCATGTAATTCAAATGAGAAGGAAGTGAGGTTTGAGGCTTCATTTCAAGACGGAAAAACTCAACTAGAAGTCCAAACTTGGAACTCTTTGACTTGGATCCAAAGAGAGTATTTAAAACATCCCAGGTGTCCTTGGCATTGTTGCATTCATCCACATGATGGATGTAGGTATCATCCAACTCTAGCTTTATTATGGCTTGTGCTTTGTCATCGCGAACTTCCCATGCAGTGGCTTGAGCAGGATCTCGAGGCTTCTTCTCCTTTCCATTTGCAATATTCCATAAACTTTTCTTCATGAGGACCAACTTGATCCTAGTTTGCCATGTATGAAATGAAGTTCCAGAGAACTTGAAGCTTAAGTCATTATCTTTCAAAGGCATCTTGACAAAAAAAAATAGTAATTAAATACTTTTCAAATACAATGATGCCTGAAGAGAGGGTCCTCTGCTAAACCACACTAGTAAGGAGTGTGGAGGAAGTCGGCCATATCTGCAACTCTGGAACTTACAGTTTTGGTCTTCAAGGGGTTTCGTCTGCTGAAACACCTATGGGTTGGTTGCTAAAGCACAGCAGCGAGGGAGTAAGATGGAGTGGATGTTGGGCAACACACCGCCATTGGCGATGGTAATGTGGCCTAGCAATTTGCTAAGCTCCTCGTCGTTGCGGACGGTGAGCTAGATGTGGTGGATGCGCATCTTCTTGTTGTTGCGCGAAGCATTACCGGCGACCTCCAGAACCTGAGCTGTTAGATACTCCAGCACCGTCGCAAGATACACCGGGGCACTGGGAATTGCAACCCTGCCTTTGCGCTTCGTGAGACAGCCTTCTTCCCTGATGCCTTACCTCTCTTCGTCGGAGCTTGCTACATGTATGCCTTGAATGATGACGATTATGTCGTGCTAGCGAGTGTGCAGTACTCCGTTCCTACAAAGCAAGCCTATGCCTGGACGAAGGTGCTGCTCAATTTGATCGAGGCTGAGGACGTGCTGGTGCTTGCGGCGGTCCCAAGCATGCATTTTCGAGGCAAGATATCTGTCGATGAACGGCTTATCTTCAGGCTGGAGACCGATCGGGTGCGGACATCAGAAAACGGACATTGCTCCATACCATATTATCCTTCCGGCAGTCTGGTGGATGGAGTTCCAGCTGTTGTTCTCTCGCGCGCCAGTTGCAGAAGAAGAAAGTGAGGCTGATACTCACATGGCCTGATGTAGGCTCATCTGTCATTGCCGTGCTCGTCTCTGCTCTTCAGCAAAGTCTCCCTGCTGCTTTAGTCATGGATTTTTCCCAAGCTCCCTGTTGCTTCACTCATGGATTTCTCCCAAGCTCTGATACCATCTTGAAAAATGAGACAACGGAAGAAATGGAAGGCACGCAAAAGTGAATGAAATTATTCAAAGAGAGAGTCATAATATATATAGATAAGAGAGAAACATCATCGATGACTCCATGATTCTCTCCTCTAATTTCTCCATGATTCTCTCCTAGATTCTAACCTACACACACATGGGCATACTGCCTTACATCATAGATTAGGTCACTCACACTCTTAAGCACACATCTAGTCCTATGTTCACCATGTGAACTGACGCTATCCCCCTTTACATTTAGTCTTCTTGAGTTTGATTTACCAACATATCAAGGATGCCAGCGTAGAGGAAGAGCAAGCTATGCACCAAAGCTCACCTCACCGTGAGGAAGAAGGCTCGAGCAAAAAGACGGTAAGCGACAAAGGAGAGCCGGAAATACCACCCACTCAAACGGCCAAACCACAGAAGCAAATGAAGACTGACAAGAGCCAGAAGAAGAAGGAGAAAAGACTGAGCAAAGAGGAGCGGGACAAGGTGAAGAGGGCTCAAAGAGAGTCAAGGAGGGTGGAGGAGCAATGAAGGAAAAAGGAAGAGCAAGAACTCGAAAGAGTTAGAGAAGAGTCAAAAAGGGTAGAAGAAGAGAGGCAAAGAAGGGTGGAGGAGGAAGCCGACGAGCTAAGGATGAAAGAACTGGTTAAGTTGGCAGAGGCCACTTGCAGATCTGTTGAAGAAACCCGTGGAAAAGGAGAGATCAACCCTTTGAGTCCCCACCATGAGGCCGAAGCAAGTGGCAGCGTGGAAGCGGCCCCAGTGATTGTAGGCAAGGGCAAGTCCCTGTTGCACCCCCTGCCTTCCTCCTTCGTGCCGGTGCCAACTGACACCACAACCGCCCCGCAACCCACGCCCTCTCTGGACACGTCCCAACTGATGAGCATGATGCAGATGCTTGTCAGTAAAGTGGCTGAGATTGTACCGAAAATCGGAGCGAAAAGACCCGTTGCTGCAGATGCTTGTCAGTAAAGTGGCTGAGATTGTACCAAAAATTGGAGCGAAAAGACCCGTTGCTGCAGATGCTGAGTCTAGGAAAGATCCGAAACGGCAAAAGCTAGAGGTGTCAACCACTACAGCCCCTACTCCCATGCCACCTGGTGCGGACTACGATGCTTACATGGCTGAACTCCTAGCACAGTTGGACAAGGCAAAGGAAGAAAAGAAGGTGGCCCTGGTGGAGCTGGAGAAGGAAAAAGAAACATTGGCAACCTTGAGGCTAGAAGTTTCAAGGCAAGGAGCCAACCGAAAAAGGGAGGTGAAAGTACTGCAAGATCAACTGGAAGAAAAAACAAAAAAAGCCCAGGACAATGAGAGCCGCCTGAGACAAAGGCTAGAGAACGAAGAGCAAAACCTGGTGGCAGAGCAACGGAGCTTAAAGTTGCTAGTGCAGCAATATGCTGACCTGGAACAGAGAACTGCCAAACTAGAAAGGTATGGACAATTAGCAACTCAAGAAGGCGAGCCAAGCGAGCGGTAAGAGGATACCATAGCAAAGCTATGGTATGAACTCGAGGAATAAGACAGACTAGAGAGAGAGATAGAGTTCCTAGTACAGGAAAGGCCGGCAATCCTCACAGCAAAAACACAAGGGCTGCAACAGGAGGCACAATGGCTGCAAGGTGCATTGGAGATTGCCAAGGAAGACACAGAGGCCCTCATGGCCATGGCCTTCACACAAAGAAGATTGCACCTTGCGAAGATCCAAAGCCACGAGCAGCTAGCGCAAGAAAAGTCAGAACTAATTGCTGAGGCAGAACAGAGATTCAACATTGCAAATCAAGCAAAAGAAATTGCTGAAGAACAGCTGGCTCAGAAATCCAGGGAGTGGAACCAACTCTGGGTCTTAACAAATGAACAGCAGCAGGTGTTAACCACCTTGGTAAGTGAGCTAGAAGAGGGAAGAAGGAAGATGGACGAGAGAGCCAACGAGGGGGAAAAGAAGAACTTTGAAATGGTTAGGCAATTAACGAAACGCTTGGCGGTGGGGCTGAGTGTGAGAGAGTACTTGTCAAATCCAGGACAGAAGCAGTCGATGTATGCACCAACGCACAAAGGCAAGCCTTTCTCATCACAGTACTACATGTCACCCAAGCAGAGGGCAATGATTTAGTGGAGAAGGTAAAAAGGAAGCTAGAACTGACTACTTGAGCGCTAAGATATGGCCTTCAAGAACGGGAGCTTTCAACAGGCACAGGAATCACCAAAGAGTAGCAATTTCACTACCTGCGCCGTGCCGGCCTCTGCACTATTGAGCTTAAGGAACTTGGGTTCAAAGAACAGGAGCAGCCAACACCACCACCACAAGTGGCCCCAGCAGTGGCCGAGCAGAATGTCAAAGAGGGTTCGAACTTGGAGCAAGATGCTGAAGAAGAACAACGAAGAATGCCTAGTTTGCCTCTACCAGACCTCCCGTTTGAAGAGCTTGAAGATGCCCACATGCCCGAGCGCATTGTGGTAGCCAGAAGAAGAAGGTAGGAACTAGCAGAGGAAGCACAACACAGAGCACGGTCACTGCCCAGACAATTCCTTGAAGAGCCGGTGCCACTACGAGGGGATCCCAACCCTATCGATTGGCCTCAGGAATTGATCATATGGCGTGACTGGGAGTTCCGGATGAGACTGTTTGAGCTTTCATTTGCTTACCCACACTCTCTAGACCGTGCGTTGCCTCTAGGCATTCTAGCCAAGATCAAGGACCTGGCCAATGATCTTGCAAATAGGTGGATAGAAGAAAGGAGCCTCATAATAACCAGGTGGAGGCAAGAGCCTATAGATTAATGGCAGGACAAGGTAAACAAGATTCCCAAAACCGTCCAAGGCTACAAGGCATAGCCAAAGTGGTGGAGGAGGATTTGGGATGCCAATTTTGACACCTGGACTGCCTTCTGCAACTCACTTCCTGAAGAACACAACGACCCCATCTACATGACCTACCCTCGTAGGCATGGAGTTGATTATGACCGAACCATTCATGGGGATTTTGACTTTCCTAGAATATATAACGTAAATTCCTGGAGTCCCAAGGAATGCCTAGTTTTTAGAATAGAGGATCTCCTCCCATCCATCAACCGCTTCCTTGCGGATTTTTCTTCTTGCCCGGATCTAGCCTTCCTAACCACCTGTGGCTTATCAAATTCCTATTAATGCAGAGACCTACAGCCGAGGAAGCCCACCTCCCTCCCCTCTTTTTTGACATCAACCTAGGGATAGATAGTAGGGCTATGACTAGATTAATGATGAGGGCAACCCTTCTTCCCTCCTTTTGCCTAGAAATCTTAGAGAATATGAATGATACCCACTTCAGGAGGTGTAATCATCCCTTCTTGTCATCCACACCTCTGAAGTCCCGGGCCGCTATTAAAGAATATCTACAAAGTCGCGCATTTCTATCCCAATGATTGCAACCACCCCATACTCCGGCTGAAGGTGATAGGCATTAGCCAAAATGCCTTCTTTGTATGCAATTCTCCAAAAAAAAAAACAAAAAGCACAAGGGCTCACTTTGCTCACTACACCTAGGGTTTACCCCTAGCCTCTCCCCCCACTTCATGCTTAGGGCACATCAAGGGTAGGACTTCCAGACTTGTCACCCTAAGTTCTGCACTGCACCTCCAATAACACATGAACTGGGTCCTTAAGTGTGGGACATTACCAAGGGCCTACCCAAGGTTAGACCCATCTCCCAGTTCCATTGCACATGCACTTACACCACATCATGAGACAGATACACCCCTTAGGGAGTGCACAACTTTCTCTTGCAGGCTATGATCGTGACTCAGTGCCAATGGACCCACCATTGGCATAGATCTTGGAACCACATATTCTCCAAATGATTACCAAACCCCGGTCTTGACAGCCATCGCAGAAGGGAAGCTACAACTGTGTGACAAATGTCGGGCATCTTCATCAAGATCAAAGCATGCCGGAATCTCTCCCAATCCTCAGGAATCAAACTCCATCATCTCTCATTCACAACAACACCTTTTGATTGTGGTCATCTACCCACCAATTCCACTTAGCAGCAACCCCAACTACCCTACTGCTCCCCACCCTAGTGCCATGGGATCGGCACTCAGCTAGGAGGGGGGTAATGTTTACCACAGCACAGAGGATCAAAAAATGGAGCAGAGGTGCGGAAAAAATGGAAGGAGATAATCGAAAGGGCATAGGACAAAGGAAGGAAAAGGCACCCCGGATGGAGGTCAGACCCTGAAAATTTGAATGATGATCTCTTTAGAAGGCTTCAGTGTCGCCTCGAGAAAAGAAAATAGTAAAAGTGCACCATTAAATGTGAAGGCACTCCCGAATCCTTGTAAAAAGAGGAGGGCTCACTCCTGTGCAAATTGTATGCATTAGTTGGGAATGGGATAAGTTAGAACGGTGGGAAATAGGAAAAGAGGGCCTAGGCTAATGGCCGGCCATGTAAAAAGTGGGGATGACTGCCCAAAAAGTAGGGCATGTTAGGGCATGTATAAAAAGTTTAAAAGTGAATGAGAAGTTCATTCTTGTGTGTGGCCAAAGCTTCTTCTTCTTCTTCTCTTGTTATTGCCTTCTTTCTTGTGCTTGAGTGAGGGATTGAGGGAGTGTGAGGGAGTGAGGGAGTAAGTGCGTGAGAGTGAGGGATCGTGGAGAAGAAGCTCCCCATCTTCTCTCTTCATCTTCTCTTCTTCTCCTCTTCTCTTTTCTCACGCGGCTATGGAGGATGGAACTTGACGGAGAGAGCTTGAGGTTGCTTGAGCTTACCGCAAGGATCGTGGAGCTACCGAAGTGCAAGAGGGAGGAGGGAACTTGATCGAGCATCAAGGTAAGCTCACTACACCCGTAAGGTAGGCATTGCGCGTCAGCTATGTGAGAGGTAGCCATGGCCACTTGGCTTGAAACGCTTGATCAATAAGTGGTTCGTAGGTCTCAGGGTAGAGCTCCATAGCTCCCCTCCATTACCTTAAGCACATGTCATTAAAGGGAATGAAAATACTTACATGTATGTAGTATCTTCCGCCCTTGACTATATAAGTATTTTGATTCTTGTTATCATTGTCTGACTGGTCCTTCCTCTCCTAGGCCTCGAGTCTGCCCTGATTTGTTCTATCACTTTTCCTTCCGCGTCGTACTCTATTGTATCTATCTCTTCTTCACTCTCCTCTCCCATAGAGCGACAGTCCTCATACTCCTCGTCATCAGAGTCCTGTCCTTCTGACTGCTCATCATCACCCAAGCTTTCCTCTCCGGTCTCCTTGTCATCAGTGACTAAAGCCCAGTTATATAACAAATTCAGGTCGTGGATCTTGGTCCATTTCCATTCTGGCTTAGCTAATAGATCATGTAGAGGTTTTAAGTTAGTAGCCAAGTTGCCTTCCAGTTTATTGGTCAGATACTCTATGATTTCCTGAAGCTCTAGTTTGTTGTTGGGGATATGGAACGAGGCTAGTTTGCCTGGGTTGAGTGAGCTTCCTACCATCATGCAGAGTGGCACAATTGGCTCCTCAATTGGCATGGTTGCGACTTTAGCAGCCTGCCGATATAGTTCTCCCTCATCCGAGATTGGTAGGTCAATGGTTGCCAAAACGTGCATCCAATCCCTCTCATCCTCAAGGCAAGGAATATATTTAGTGAGTGATCCATAGGGTTTGGTCGTTTGAGTATCGCCTTTCAGCATAGTTGAGATGGCATCTAGGTCAACAGGGGTCATCTTCCAAGTTTCCATCTCTACTCTTACTGCACTAGTTCTGTTCCCTAGGAAAATCAAACCATTGCCCCAGTCCTCAATGACACGTGCATTCCTCATCCAAGGTCGCCCTAATAGTCTATCGTAATCCACTCCCTTCATGACAATGAAGTTTACTGAAAATTGCACATCGACAATCTTTACTGGCCAATTGTTTAAAACCCCGAATGGTCTTACCTTCATTCCATTCACTAATGTGACGTTAAACCTTGCAGTCTCTACAGGAGGGTTTCCCCATGCCTCTAAGACTGCATGGTTTAGTACACTAACACCTACGCCTGTGTCTACAATTCCTTTTCGCGTCATATCTCCTAAGGCTAGGACGGGCAAAACTGCATGCGTTTCAGTGCCTTCCCAAAAAGCATTGATGTGCAAAGACTTAGGAGTTGAGTGTAGAGTCAGACTTGGGATCTGTGTAACCGCATCATGATCTTGCGGATCAGCACCCACAAGTCCTGTTTGTCCCTCCATCAAGTCTTTTAACTCCTGCCATAAGGAATGATTCTGCCTAAGCAGGTCTTCCAAGCTTAGAGTTACTGGAGTAGACAACAAGGTTGTGAGGAGGCTACTGGGCTCTTGTCTTCCCCTGAGGCTAGCATTTCTAGGCCATGCATTCTGTCTGCCCTGGCAAGTTTCCCCCTGGCCTTGCTGCTGAGTTGCCCCCAGTGGTGCAGGTATGCTCACAACTTGTGGTTTTGAAGGTGAGACTGGTGTGCTCACACTGGAGAAATCGTCAATAGGATCTTCTAATATGGGTTCAGCATCCTTGAGGTGCTTTTGGGCATCCTTGACCCACTCCTTGAGCTTAGCTATAGCCTCGAGCTGCCGTTTGGGGTGGGGATATTCCCCTACCTTGGCACTCCCTAGCTCGGCTGTCTTAGGAGCTGAGGTCTCCGCCTCTGCATCTGTGACCCTCTTTCCCGTTACTAACGTAGTCGCTTCCTCGGTTTTAAGAGTTATCTTTGAATCGGTTCTCTTTTTCCGTCTCCTCCGGCTTTTCTTTCCTATTGAGGTTGCGTCAAGGTTACTTGGCCCTGGCAAAGAGATGCCTGCCTGTTTTGTTTGCGCTCGCGTCATAACCTGTAGTGGGATGGGTGTATCCTCACTGTCAAAGGTTTCTACTCCAAAGAGCCCCAAAGGCACCGATGGCATATTGGCAGAGCTGGTTGATGGCTTCGGCCTAGGACAGTCAGGAAACAGATGTGTGATTCCACACTCTGTGCATCGGAGATCCGCTTTGTCCTTGTTAGCTTGTTCTCGTTCTGGGCAGCGTGATGAAATGTGGCCTGGGTGGCCGCAAGTCCAGCATGTGACTGGATCTTGGCTGGGCCCTCCAAAGCCCCTGCCTCTTCCTCTTCCTAAAGCCATCACTGGCATCGGCCGATAGTCCATCAGGACTGGGTTGCCCTCCTCGTCATAGGATATGTATGGGTTGACATATGTTTCTTCCTCATTAGGCTCCTCCACAAAGTGAACAGGAGCATCGCTAGATGGGTGGGTTACAAAAGGCCCTGGTGGTCTGGGTATACCAATTGGGTTCATCTCCAGCCTAGGCACGGTAGGTCTTGAGTCAGTCGGTGCTGGAAGAGCTAACTGGGCTCCCCTCCCAAAGAAATTGGGTGGCCTATTACCTAAGTATGGAGGGTTGTACTGCTGTGCATATGGGAATCTCCTCAGCATTCTGCAATGCACTACATCCTACCCGAATCTACCGCAATTTGAGCATGGCCGAGATCTAGGATCTTGGCACTCAACTGGGAGGTGATTGCCGCCGCAGTATATACATTGTACATGCGATCTCACAGGCTTCCTCACGAGCTCTTGCAACCATGCAATCTCCATTCTCATTTCTGCCATCCCCTGGTCATGGTATATACTCTTTCCCTTATCCTGCACACTAGCAGTTGCTTTTTCCCCCGAAGTAGTTGATCTCTTAGGGTCCCTCTGGCATGCACTTTCTCGGTTGGTAGTCCTCATGCTGCGTTCCCTGAGTTGATCATCTACGCGTATTGCCTCCTCGAAAACTCTAGCTAGCACGTCTCGTTGCAAGGTGGAGTTACTGGCCAAAGCCTTGTAGAGCTCCTCGCTCCGAATCCCGTTCATGAACACTGTAGACACTGCCCTCTCGGTAGGTCACTCATTGGCAGGGATTCTCTTGTAGAGGCTACGCACCTGAGTGACGTAATCCCTAACGTCCTCCTTCTCCCTTTGACTGATATTCATCAACCTAACGATGAGGTTATCTGAATACCCTGCCTCCGAAAACCTCTTGATGAAGAGGCCCTTAAGGCGAGCAAAGTTCGTACGTTCTGCGTCATCTAGACTAGAATACCAGGTCCTCCCCTTATCGCCTAAGCACAGGCCGAAAGCTTGAGCTCACTGTGCAGGGTCAATAAGACCATTTGCCTCACATACTTGCTCGAACTGCTCCATGAAGCTGTACGGGTCACTGCTAGGTTCGTATCTAGCTAGTTGTTTTGCTACGATGGGGATTCTAGCCTGCCCTTTAGCCCCTTGCGTGACTCCCAATCCCGATAGTAGTGCGGTGGTTAGGGCAGTAGCGCTCTATTCAACGGACGTATTGTCCATGAGTCGCTTTGCTACCAGTTCGCTCAATGTCATGTCAACCTCTGCTGCCCGTTCCCTCTCTACATTCGGTTCGGATTTGGCCGCTCCAGCTAGTTTTAGCACTCATCTAGCCTCGTACATATCTACGTCTTGCTGTAGCCTTCTAGCCCTTTGCTCATGGTTGTAGGCAATTATGCCTTCTAGTGCTCTCTTGATCTCTCTTCTCTCTTCTTCCAGGTTTGCTACTACTTCCTCTACAAGTTTGCCATGGATCACGGTCCTATAGTGAGTAGATCGTAGTTGTGGACCAGTTCCTGGACTGAGGTTGGAAATTCTCCTAAGTCTAATTGGTCCTCTCCTCGTTCGCCTCTTGATCCTGACATTGTTTCTGCTTCCAGCTCCACGAGGTTGTCAATCAATCCAAGCAGCTCCGGCAGCGTCCAATCCTCTATATTGTTGCTTTCCGTGTCTTCGTGTCTTCTCCAGGTCCTACTAGTAGGGCACTCATGCACCTGTCTAAATCTTGGGGTCTTCTCCTACTAGTGGGTTCCTTAATGTTATTAGATATCCTGATGTGTTCCTTGTTATTTGAAAGCAGCTCCAATCCTTATTCACACGTTATGCTTAGTGCTTTCGTGGTGCTTGGTGCGAAAACAGGCTTTTCCCTTTTCTTGTAGTGTAAACTTAGTGGAACACAAGAGTGAAGTGCTGATGCAGAAAGTGTTTAATGTGAACTCCACTCTATTTCTCTCCACATTCTTAGCCTGATTAGAGTTCTAAGCTCGGTTCCCACCTATTCTATGGTCTTTCTGAAGGTCTGTGCTACGTTTTCTATTCTGCTCTAAGTTCAATTGGTCTCTGAGGTTCTAATGGTCAAATTGGGTCTTGGGGGTGTTCAGGGTTGTGTCCTGGGGGTCAGGTCTGTGGTAGGGTCAACTAAAGATCCTCATTTTTCTTTCTGGCAAGATGGTCCGATTCTGGGAATCGGACAGGGCTAGTCCGACTCTAGGAGCCGGACGGTACGATTCTTGCAGTCGGACAAAGTGGTCCGATTATGATGGGCGGTCCGAGTGCCACGTGGCACGTCCGATCGGACTATCCGATTCTGGGAATCGGACAGGGCTGGTCCGACTCTAGTAGTCGGACGGTCCGATTCTTAGAATCGGACGGTCTGACTCCAGGACTCGAGTGGTCCAATTCTGGGAATCAAACCATTGAGACCTGGTCGGACTGCGGCTGGCGGCTGGCGCGATTCCGACGCGTTTCAATCCCACTTGATGCCTGCTACACACAATCACAATAGACTTTCCAGATCTGATTAGGGCACTACTAAGAAACACCAGACTCACCTAGAGCAGCACAAATCGATGGCACCCAGAATTATGATAGCACTCCCTCTTCCTGGCAACTAGAAGCTCTCTCTCTCTCTCTCTTACAAAGCTAACAAGTGAAATGAGGTTTGTCCTGGCCTCCCAAGCCTCTTAAGGTCCTTTCTTGGCACTGCAAAACCTTAAAGCCAGTTCCCTTTCCCTGTTTTACCCAAAAATTTGAATCTGGTCCCCTGTTTCCCTGTTTCCAGCAGCAGCCAAAACCTCTATTTTCTCTTTTCTTAACCTTATCTAACCTTAATCTAGTGCAGCCAAAATGCAAAACAGAGATGCAGAATGGTAGTCCTACACTAATGCTTCCAACAAACCAAAAATCCGGTTCGGGCTGCAAACCCTACTTCTATGCTCGATTTGATGAGCGTGGCGCTAAAGGCTCGATTCCGTTGGTCCCGGCAACAGAACCAAAATGGAGGGGAGCTTCAAGCTCTACCCCAAGACCTACGGACCACTTATTACTCAAGTGTTTCGAACCGAGCGGCCATGGCTACCTCTCACATAGCTGACGCGCAATGCCTACCTTACGGGTGCAGTGAGCTTACCTTGATGCTCGATCGAGTACCCTCCTCTTTCTTGCACACCGGTAGCTCCAGATCCTTGAGGCAAGCTCAAGCAACCTCAATCCCTCTCCCATGAGCTTCATCCTCCATAGCCATGCGCGAGACAAGAGAAGAGAAGAGAGGAGGGGAAGATGAAGAGAGAAGATGGAGAGCTTCTTCTCCAAGATCCCTCACTCTCACACAATCACTCCCTCACACTCTCTCAATCCCTCTCTCAAGCACAAGCAAGAAGGCAAGAAACAAGAGAAGAAGAAGAAGAAGCTTTGGCCACACACAAGAATGAGCTTCTCATTCACTTTTCAACTTTATATACATGCCCTACTTTTCATGGGCGGTCATCCCCTTTTTTACATGGCCAGCCATTAGCCTAGGCCCATTTCTCATTTCCCATTCCCAACTAATGCATACAATTTGCACAGGAGTGAGCCTGGCGCTCTCTTACAAGGATTCGGGAGCGTTTTCACACTTAATGGTGCGCTTTTTACTCTTTTACTTTCCTTGGGCGACTCTAAGACTTCCTGAGGGTCGTGCCCGTGCTTTTAATTTTTTCAAGGTCTGGTTACCGGTTAAGGCGCCTTTTTCTTCCTTTTGTCTTACGCCTTTTGCTATTTCCTTTTTTCCATTTCCCGCTCCTCTGTGCTGCGGTAAACACATTTCTTATGGTAAAGTTGGGGAAGATTGTAGTAAACTGTGTTAAAAATTATCATCATGAAGTGGACATTCTTGTAGATAGTAGGCAGCTGCATTTCCAACTTCAACTGGATATCGATACTTAGCCGATTGTTGCACTTACAATTCATATTCTAGATGAGGGTAGCATTGGAAGGGAGGATCTTGATGGTCTATTGCTACTTGTTGGAAAACTCATGATCGAAACTGGCATGGAGAAAAGTAAAGAGGTGGTAGCCTACATTCAAAAAAAGTGCAAAATGGCCTTAAGGTTTTTAACAGGTTTAGCTTAAAATCTTAATGAAAAGCCTTAATCTTTTATGTATATGAGAAGAACAAAACCTATATAAAGGGGGGGGGGGGGGGGGGGGGGGGGGAGTGAGGCATTAAGGGCCCTTCTCTTAATTGCTCTCCTTGTCTCTTATGTGAGGAAAGAGGAGGGTCATACATAAGTGTGTGGAGATTTGTTTGAAGTTCTCCAATTTTTCAAAGACTAAATGTTTAAGGTTCAAAGTGTTACCACAACTCCAAAGAGGTATGAAGACATTATGCAATTATTTTTTTGAAACTAATACTTTGAATATTGTTCAAGGTGTTAGATGCTCTATATTGAGCATGTTTTCGTTGTAATTATGGCTATAACAGGTATTTTTTGCTCATTTGTGGTGGTGTGTTGGTTGAGTTGTAGTTGTAAAGAGTCCAAAATTTTCATTCTGTGTTGTATTTAGACAAAGTCAATTCCATAATCGGTACTTCTTGTCATTCATTTTCAAGTTTTGTAAGGTGTTTATTTTCGATCAACTCGTAAAACAATATGTGGATCCATCTAACCAAGCGGTCCATCATCAATGTTCACACGTGTTGAGCTTGACATCTCAACACCTAGGATCCTGATGTTAGACAAGATGTATATGCCCCACAATTCATTTTGTGGTGGTCTACTAGAGATAGATATCAGCTTGATTGGTTTGTGCCCTCTATGGATTATGTTATGGTGACAGATGCTGGTGAACCTCTTATCTATGATGAGGCCATGCAAAGAGGTGATAGTCACTCCTAGGAGAGGACCATGCAGTCATATTATGACTCACTATAAGAAAATCATACATGGGATTTGGTTCCTTTGTGTAGTGAAAATCATGCTTTGCCATGCAAGTGGATGTACAAGTTGAAAAGTACCCCTGAACACCCCAAGGTAATCTATAAGGCTAGATTGGTTGCTATGGGTCTTAAGTAAGAGCATGCTATTGACTTTGATGAAGTCTTGTCTCCTATAGTCAAGATGACTACCCTACACTTGGTTTTGGCCTATGTTGCACAGCTAGCTCTGGAATTCTATTAGATGGATATTAAGATGAATTTCTTACATGGGGACTTTGCATGATGAGATTTATGTACAACAGCCTAATAACTTTGAGAAAAAATTTCAGGAACACCTAGTGTGCAAGTTGAGAAAGATCCTTTATGGCCTTAAGCAAGCACTTAGGGAATGGTACCACATGTTCGATACTTTCATGCATTCACATATATATACCCGTAGTGATATGGATCTGTGTTTATAAATGAAGAAGGCTTGTGATGATAGCCTTATGATTATGTTACTCTATGCGGATGATATGTTGATTGTTGGGAGCACTCATGATGAGCTAGATGCCTTGAAAAGTCAGCTCAATAAGAGATTTTCTAATGAAGGAAATGAGACATGCCTCATATATTCTTGGGATGTGCATCACGCATGATCGCTCTAAGGGGCTCCTTTTCTTGTCATAGAAGGAGTACATCTAGAAGATTCTTGAGTAGTCTTTTGTGCAAGATGTTAAGCCTATTGGCTATCCTTTACCTTCTCATGTGAAGGTTAGTCAAGTCGGTTGTCCACAGTCTAATGAGCAAAAGGCTGAGATAACCAAGATACCTTATACCTCCGCAGTGGGTAGTTTGATGTATACCATGATAGCCACTTGTCCTAACATAACATTTGCAATGGGAGTTGTACCATGCTATATGGCTACACCTAGCAAGAAACATTGGGATGCCGTGAAGGATATCATGAGGTACCTTAAGGATACTACACATATATGCATATATTATGGTGGCCAAGATATATGAGTCATAGGGTACACTAACTCTAATTATGCAGGGTATGCAGACAGTAGAAATTCCACCTCTAGTAAACATAGCCAGTAAAGGTGAAGACATAGTCACAGGTGAACTTCTTACAAGAGGTGACACTAGTTTATTGTCCATATTGTGGAGTAATTACTAAGTCACTTTGTATTTCAATACTGCTTAAAGCTTATAAATAAAGTTTGAAGAGGTCTTGATAAGAACCAACTTCTTATTATTTTCACTTATTGAAACCTTACATTCATGCACTTAAACGACCTTTATCTCAGTGGGACAAACCCTTTTTGAAGTCCCCATTCAAAGCCTTTTAAAGCTTTACATAAATCCCCTAGAGATTGTGCTTAGATGACCTTACTACCAAAAACACTACATCCTATATCATTGAGAAGAGCCATGAAATTATTCAATAATAATAATAATAATGCTAACTAGACTAACAATCTTTCTTTTGTAGTAAATTAGCACCAAGGTATTATGTCCCATTTAGTATTGTTCACGAGATTAATGAGAATACATTTAGATTGGGCATTCCTCCTCATTGGCAAACAATCATATTGAATATCCCACCAGCACAAACTCACCATATGAGAAAATGTTTCGTGTAAGATCCATAGAACTTTATAGTGCAAATTTACCACATGAGGCAACATTAGTTTATGGTCCATATTCTATATTCCAGTGCAAATAAACTAATGCTACCTCTTGCATCAACTTTTTGCTATAAAATTTCGTGGATTTTACATGAAACATTACCTCCTATGGTGAGTTTGTGGTGATTGGATATTCAATGTGATTGTGAGTGGTAGGCATTAATTAGATTGTCATATTGCAAAGTTAGCACTAATTTCTGAATCCATTATTATTCTTCCAGAGAATGATTTCTATACTTGACTAAATACCTATGGTATTGGTTTCTTGTTCAAGTACTAGTGTAGTTCTAGTACTTGAACTACACTAGTGTAGTTCCAGAGAATGATTTCTATACTTGACTAAATACTTATGGTATTGGTTTCTTGTTCAAATACTAGTGTAGTCATGGTCTAAGATTACTTTAGAAACTAAAATTTCAGTATCAGCCTCTAACAAAGCTGCATCATCAACCATGGGGGTAACTGGAGGTGTTCTCGTTAATCTCATGAACAATACCAAATGGAACATAATATCTTTGTGCTGATTTACTACAAAAGAAAGATTGTTAGTCTTAAAAGAAAATTGAATGGGTTCATGGCTTTTCTTGATGATATAGGATGTAGTATTTTTGGTAGTAAGGTCATGTAAGCACAATCTCTTGAGGATCTATGCAAAGCTTTAAAAGGCTTTGAGTGGGGACCCTTTATCCCATTGAGATAAAGGCCGTTTAAGTGCATGGATGTGAGGTTTTAACAAGTTACAATAATAAGAAGTTTCTTCTTATCAAGACCTCTTCAAGTTTTATTTATAAGCTTTAAGGCTTATTGAAATACAAAGTTATAGGACTTAGTAGTTACTCCACTACATGGCAATCTTATTGATGCATACCACTCACAATTACAAAACACATTAGTATCCTTCCATATATCTACCAGGCATAATGTGAACAGTATTGCACGCATGTATTCATGTGATAAGTTATGGATATGCAACAAATAGATAAAATCCACAATAATAAAAATCAATAAATGTAATTTCATAACACTACCCCAAAAGACAAGAACCTTCATCAAAACCCCAAGATGCAATGAGTGTAGTATTACTCATATTTATCACAATTATACTAAACATCAACATTTGCTAGTAGTCAACGTGGACCTATGGGATGCCACCTTTCAATTAGAATGATCAAGGTTGTAGATATCAACTATGAAGATGAAGAATTAATACTACTTACTATTGTAGGGTCCAATTGATTACAAAAGAAGTGCACATCATTGAAGCTCTAATTGATGAAGGAGTGTATTATAACATCCTAACTAGGATGTATGGACTCAAATTAGGCAACTCGAGCTTGTACAAAAAAATGCAATGGTCAATCCCTATGGGGATCCCCATATTCTTTCTTAGGCAAATGCAAAATACTCATATCTATTGAAACTAAAAGCACACCAAGTGATTTTTTACATGCTTCCAAATTGTTGGGAAATAAGTTCTACTTGGAAAACCTTTCAAGTACGCGACGAAGTACAATGTCAATTATAGGATACAATTAATATAATTGATACCAGTAAACATCAAGATAATAACATCATTCAATAAAAGAAATCTTGTCAATTACCAAGGGAAGGACAAGGGATCAACTCCCAAAGCTGATGCAAAGCCTAGTGAGGAGAATGAGAAAGTTCTCATAGAACTACTTAAAGCACAAGAGGATAAATCAGGACCACTTAGCATGCCTCCTCTTAGTACAAATATAAGACAAGTAACAATGCTAAGAATACTAAAAAATTCTCTAAATACCAAAGAGCTCTAACAAAATGGAGGAGATGTATAGTTAGCAATTATAAGCATTGATGACGAGCTAACACAAAGTAGCAATTAGTCCCTAAGGCCCTAAGGTTGAGCTCTGTTCACTTGTTAATAAAATACCATTGACATGCTCCACAATATATTGGTACCACTAAAGTGTTTCCTATATACCATAATATGTCACTTAAAGACTAAAGCAAACCATGATCATGACCATATATCATGTGCTATTATAGGCCATAACACACCGTAGGAACAATAGCATGATATTATATGCCATATGCATGAATTTGGCTCCATTTCTCTCCAATTGAGCTCATTTATATATTTTTTTTTTCTTTTTTGAAAATTTTCATAAATCGTTGCACTCATTATATCTAAATGAGCTTGTCTAAGGAACCCTATTTATAGCACTTTGGTGGCAATTTGGTTGCTCGGTTTACCACTCTCTAACGTGGTCAAGCTCACATTAGTCTATAATAATCTAAATTGTAATATGTTATTGATGGAACAAGCCTAATTTAAGATATTAGACAATGTAAGACTACTTTGAGATAGTAGACTATCTTATTGGGTCCATCCAACATCTAGCATTAGATATGATCTAGTTTAGTGTAATTCTGTATATATTAGGGCTAATAGATAGAATCCAAATCTTAGTTTTAGCATTTGACATATTGATGTCCAATTAAGACTTTTGACATGCTACTCCAAGTAGGTTGGTCGTTAGTTCTTGAGTTTTCCCATGATGAGTTGGTTGTTGTTTTGCTATCAACAATGTTGTTTAGCATATCTAGGCATGTTTCTAGTCTACTATATGTCATCCATAATTGCCTAATACATGCAGAAAAAAAATATCATGATGTTTTAGATCTAAATTCAAATTATTAGTTTTTGTGGTCCTGGATTGATGTACATATGAGTTGGAAGTCTAGTGATCTTGTATAGCCACAATGTGAGTTAGAAGTTGGGTGGCCATTTGGATACATTGTGCTTGATTAAGTAGAAAATAGGAATCACAATTGATCCACAACAAACTAATTTAGTAGACTATTTAGGAGTGTATTTCACATCTCATCTCCAATTTTGTAATGAGATTTTATGAAGTTTTAGAACCATAATATTGGTGCTTTTATTAAACTAGAATACACCTTATAGGCTTATTGTTTTTCTTTTGAACACTATTTAGAGATTTTCTAAGTTACCACTTTCAACGAGTCAATCTCATTATTTCAAAAGTCCATAAGTTGGAAAATTTTTGACCCTATTAGGTTGAAACCAATGGCACACTTTAGTAGTCAACTTGCACTTTTGAAGATGAAAACTGTGTGACAAGATTTGTGTACATCAATGTTTCATCATGACCATAATATGAAGAGCCTTTGGCTCATTTTGTCAAGCAAAGAAGCTTTTAATGATGAGAAATCTACTCCATCAACCTCCACTAGGATATATTCATTATAGTGGAGGGCTAGACCACAAATTTGTTAGGAAAGATATTTGCAAAAAGAGAACCATAGCACATATGGTTGCCACTAGACTACTTCAAAGGAAAAATATCATTTTCACTCTTTTCACTTTTTGTAAGAAACAAGGGATTCAAGTTGGCTTATAAAGATTGAGTGTGACATAACTCTCTAGGTTTTCCAGATCCGTGGTTGGGTATGAAAAGGAGGTGAGGATTGTAAAGGCTCACTTAATTATGAAGACCATTTGAAAGAGAGTAGCTCAAGCGGTGAGATAAGTTCAATGCATGAATTAAATTGAAGGATTCAACAAATATTTTCTTATGACGGTCATAATACATATTGTCTCAAATCAATAACGTGATCTTCCTTCTACTAGCATTTGTTTTTCCACTCTTAGACATACCTTTCTTTCTTCTCAAACAAACAATGTGGGGAACCTCTTTAAGTGCTCATGGTTGCTTGGCAGAGAAATATTTAACAAGAAATTTAGGGTAAACAAATTATATGAGTTGCCAAGCACTATAGCAAATAAAATATGGGCTAAAGTCCATGGAATGATCAATGCATGTCTCTATGTGCACCAACTTTGTCAAGAAGAGTTAGTTTTGAGAATGTGGAGTGAAAGTCACAAAAACCACGAGATGCTTTACACATTATCAAGAAAAGTGTAGCCGACTTCAAGTATAATTTTTTTTACAATGTTGTCTATGTTATCTTGTATGTCTTGCCATTTATACATGAAGAATTCTCGTAGTCGGTGATGTCTCTATGTGGGCATTGTGGTTGGGTAACAACTTATGCCCACCATATGGTTTTAAAGTCTTCTTAGCCTAGTTGTTAGAACTATTAGGCTTAGGAAAATTATTATTCAAACTTGGACTTAAAAGTATTTGTGTAAAGACTTGAACATTCTTTTTCGTTTCTAACCTTGTCAAAAAATTTCACTCATTCATGAGGATGTGATGCCATTTCTATGCAAACAGAGACTTAACAATTATCAATACAATCCTTTTATGTTCTTGGTGAGATGGTACTTATTATTGCCTTATAAAGTGAGATTGATGTGGTAATATACATTTATACTCACATTACCTTAATAAATTGTGAACATACCAACACTCATCCTTAAGTCTCTAAACATGATAAAGATGACAATTTGCAACTTCATTTAAGTGGCATTAAGTTTTCTAGGGATGTTTGATGACAGAATGGAGGTATTGCTTCATGAGTGGTACCATACAGTGTATTATAGAAGGTGACGTTTCATGAGTGGTACCATACATTATTATTATGAGAGGCTCTCAACTAAAGATGAATGCCTTTGGGCTATTGGTAAGGGCTTAAATGTGGAGGTACAAATTGCTCTTGTATAGAAAAAGTAGTTCATAAGCACATGCATGGCAATTAACCCAAATAAAAAGAGAGGAGGTAATGATGTGTTCAAAACTAGCAAATGCTCAAATTTGGAGCCCTCTAGGGTCAAGATGATGTGCAAATAAACTTGTATGACATCTTAATGGACAAAGATTTGGAATTTATCTCCAAGGTCATAGTATTTTGGAGAAAAAAGTACTCTCTTGTCCACACAAATGGACTTTTTTGGTTCTCCAATTACATGTTAACTATTTGCATGTGGTCCTTATTTAGCCAAATTCATGTGTGCTGTAGAATCAATCTCTATAGTCATTATGAGCAAGAACATTGAAGGGTCTTCCTTCGGTAAGTTATACTTATCATTCTCAACCATTCAATAGGGAGAATGCAATCATTTCTTTCACTTGCCCATCTTACATGTAGAGGTTTTACTTTTGCATTCTTTCAATCTTAGAATATTCAATGGCCCTCCACTAATAAGTCATTCTTATTGTCTTTCATCATTATAATATTTTAGGGCCCTCCATTAATAGGCATTCTTATTGTTTTTCAACCATTCAACAAGGATAAAGCAATCATTTCTCTTTTACATGTCTTAACTACATTGCTTTGCCATTCATTCACCTCCTTTTCAATTTAACAATCTTACATATACATGTCTTAGGGTTAGATTACACGCAACAATGTCTCTTACTATCTTACAAAATGATCCAATATAACAACCATAAATTGGCAGAATTTGAGCTATTGGACTAGCTTAAGAGAAGCCTCATTTTCTTTAGTTCGACATATGCGATCTTTCCACATAAGAATATAATGGTTTCCTTGGGCCAAGATGCGATGATGGCAATGAACATGGGAAGACTTTGAAAGCTTGCTCCTTGTAGGTAATGTAATCTCCTTGGGCATAGGTATAATAATGATTACATACTTTGCCACTTTGCACATTATTAGAGTATGTCCCTATGCAAGTCGATTGACTTGGGTGGTAGACTTTGTTAATGGCTTCTTATGCATGAGAGAGAGAGAGAGAGAGAGAGAGAGAGAGAGAGAGAGAGAGAGAGAGAGAGAGAGAGAGAGAGAGAGAGAGAGAGTGTACACACACAGAGGAGCTCTAATCTATCAGGTCAATAGGTCAATAGGTTTAGAGTAAGTCCAATGGAGTTCAATTTGCATTGGTCATTCAAAAAAACCCTATGGTTAGTAGGATAGCATTTGCAAGCTAGAATTCAAATTGACTTGCACATGGATCACATAATAGCTATTATAACTGGGAGTTGTATTGTAGGTCCTTTTTTAAAAGGTTGGTTGTGTTTTTGTAAGGGTATTTCAGACCACCATGAAAGTGAAAGCAAAGAAGATAGGAAAAAGAAAAAGAAAGAAGATTAGAGAAAGAAATTAGCCACCATCAATCGCTCAAGGGTGGGGGTGTGAGTTGCAAAAGGTCTTCAAATGGATTCCCCTCAACTATGCAGCTCTACAGCATGCTATCCTTCGGGTTGATGACCCCTTTAGGCAACAATTATCGAAACAAAAAAAAATTAGTGGCTTACTTTATCTAAAACCTTAGTTAAATTGAATGAATTTAACCAAAAACAAATAATGTTTTTTTGAACATTTTAAAATTGCATTAGATCTACCATGTGACATTGATTTATTAGATGGGTCAAGCACATTTTTCATCTTTGATGGATTTATGCTTTGCACGTTGGCAAACTAATTCCCCTGCACATCCCAACTGGGTACAATTGGTCGGGTATCGATCCCTAGACCTCCATGCACACGCACACGCACACAACACACCCTACCAAGTGGGCTGGCACATGAGGGGGTAAAACCATGAGCCTTAAGAACCTTGGGTGCACTCTTTAACGAGTGCAAATTGCAATAGCATGGCCTTTTACTGGGCATGAAGAGTAATAATTAGTGAAATAATAATCATAGGAGGACTAAAGACAAAAGGCCAAGTGAGTACTTGTAACATGACAGAATCTGTGCCGTTCGATCCACGCGGGCAGGCGTGCTGGCGTTGGATAGAGAGTTTGGCCTGAAAGGACAACTGCAAGAACCCGCTTTTTCTTCGTCTGATGAGCCCAGGAAAAAAAAAAAAAGCAAAGAAAATTTCCATTCATTTATAAAAGAAAAAGCGCAGAGTGTGGCGATTGATGCAGGAGGCCGCAGCTGCAGAAGCAGCAGCGAGAGCAGCTCACATTGGTCAGAAATAAGCTCAGTCAGAGAGAGAGAGAGAGAGAGAGAGAGAGAGAGAGAGAGAGAGCCTCTGAGCCATCGCTCCCTCTCCTTTCTATTTCCAGGCTTCCTCTCCCCTTGACTGATTCTCCTTTTGGCAGGTGAAAGAGAAAAGACTTGGCTGTCGTCCCCTGCATCCTGTACTGCGCCCCAAGGGATTATTGATCTCCATTAAAGCACAGGCATACGCCACTCAGGTTTCTGCCGTTTAATGGAAGAAGTCAAGATGACGTTCAATTCATCGCTGTGGACCCCTTTTACGTAGCCAACAATTCGGCATGAAGCCTCCCATCGAGAGCCATGAACGGCACTATTAAGGCTAAATAGCTGGATGTTCTTCTTGACAGAAGATGGCAAATGTTCAGCATCTACAATGGAGGTGAGGAAAGTGTAATGCTAGAGGAGAGTCGTGGCTCCAGGAAATAGCCGACATTGTATCATCTGAAGCTACCAAGAGAGGTATTGCTACGTGGATAAATGATTCTTTGGAGTGAATGACTGGCTTGTGCATATAATGTGGTAACCCTGGCAAGACATTTACTCCCTGATACCTTCAATTCCCAACAATCACAACCATGTTTCCACAAGAAATCGCACGCTATGAACACAGCCCCGCACATCATGCCATTGCTCGTCAGGATTATGCAGAGCTGCGGCAAATCCTAGCCAAGCTTCCCAGTCTGCCGAAAGCAGGGCAGGTTGTTACGGAAGAAGAATCAGCAGCTGCTGAAGGGAAGGCAGACCAGGTGTCTGCTGTTATAGATCGAAGAGATGTGCCAGGTAGAGAAACTCCTTTACACTTGGCCGTCAGGCTGGGTGACCCTGTAGCTGTGGAAATGCTGATGGCAGCAGGTGCTGATTGGAGTTTGCAGAATGAGCAGGGATGGAGTGCACTGCAGGAAGCTGTTTGTGCGAGAGAAGAGGGGATTGCAATGATAATAACACGGTATTACCAGCCATTGGCTTGGGCCAAGTGGTGCAGGCGCCTACCAAGAATCACAGGTGCAATGCGGAGAATGAAAGACTTCTACATGGAGATTACCTTCAATTTTGAAAGTTCTGTCATCCCATTCATTGGGCGAATTGCCCCATCAGATACATATCGGATATGGAAGCGAGGGCCGAATTTGCGAGCTGACATGACACTTGCTGGTTTTGATGGTTTTAAGATTCAGCGTTTGGATCAGAGCTTCTTATTTCTTGGTGATGGCACTGATGACGACAAGATTGCTCGTGGTTCCCTGCTTGTGCTGACTCACAAAGATAAGGAAGTTACCAATGCACTTGAAGGTGCTGGTGCTCAGCCTTCAGAAGCTGAGGTAGCTCAGGAAGTTGCTATCATGTCTCAAACAAACATGTATCGTCCTGGAATAGATGTGACACAGGCTGAACTTGTACCTCAGCTAACATGGCGGAGGCAGGAGAAAACAGAACTGGTGGGACCGTGGAAAGCGAAAATATATGACATGCATCATGTGCTGATTAGTGTCAGATCTAGAAGGGTTCCAGGAGCAATGACAGATGAAGAATTGTTTGCTGCCGAAAGTGAGGCTCAAGGGGATCGTGAGGATGACTATACAGATATTCTGACTGAGGAAGAGAAGTTACAACTGGAAACTGTCCTTCGGATGGAAACTCTGGAACTGGGGGAGGATGGATTTGATGACAGTGGCTTCAAAAGTGGTAACTATACTCGTGAACCAGACCACATTGACAAACATAGAGATACTGGCATGAGTGAGTCAAGTTCCATCCCTAAAAGGCTTCTTCAGTATGATTCACTGGGGCAAGCAAGCTCTTCTCATGACTCTAAAAAGCACTGGTTCAGCTGGGGAAAAAAAGCTGGAAAGCAAGATGGTGTGAAACATAAAGGGAAGTCTGGAAAACTGGATGGAACAGCAGCAAACAAGCAAACTGAAACCTACAGTACAAGCACCACTATTGAAGCATCAGATGGGGTCTTGAAGCAAGGAGCAAAGCAGTCCAATGAAATCAGCAACGGACTATCTAGTGAAAGGAAAATTGGTGAGACCTCCATTGATGGATCTTTATCGTTCAAAAAGGGTAAGGAGAAGGTTTCCAAACGATCTAGGGCTAGTACAGATCTTGCGTCAAAAAGCAAGCAAATCTCCACCAGCAATGGCAACCTGGAGAGTGAGTACAAGAAAGGCTTGAGACCCATACTGTGGCTTGCACCTGATTTTCCTCTTAAAACAGAGGAGCTGCTTCCACTTTTAGATATACTGGCCAACAAAGTTAAGGCTGTTCGACGTTTGAGAGAACTGCTAACAACCAAACTACCAGGCGGTAATTTTCCGGTGAAGGTAGGCCTCTCAGACTTGTAGAATTCGAGGACACTGGATGTTTGATGCTTGTAACAAGTTGGTTAATTTAGCAGAATTTCCAGATGTGATGTAAAGCAAAACACCTGTACTGTGGTCATGGTTTTATGAACTTTAAACTTCCATCTTGACTCAACCGTAGTACCCTGAAGCTTTGTCAGCATTAGGCATGTGTTGGTTGCTGCTGTATCTGTACAGTGTATGATATCCTTGTATTTTTGTTAAATGAAGAATTTGGACTAACAAAGTTTTACATCTGTTAGGTGGCTATTCCAATAATTCCTACAATACGTGTGGTGGTGACATTCAATAAGTTTGAGGAAGTGCTCCATAGTGAGGAGTTTGGTACACCACTTTCAAGCCCTGCACATTTCTCAGATTCAAGAGCCAAGGAACCGGAGTCTTCACAATCATCAAGCTCGTGGTTTTCCTGGATTCGAGGTTCCCATGATCACATTGGTGGGGTTTCTTCACGTGTAGATTATGTAGATGAAATTGATCCTTTTGCGATACCGAGTGATTACACTTGGGTTGATATGAAGGAGAAAAAGCGTCGTCTGAAGGCAAAGAAAGCCAAAAACAGGAAAGCAAAGAGAGCTTCATTTAAACCACCAGAAGCAACAATTGGGAACGAGCTCAGAGACTAACAATTGGTTGTGCTTTTCAGCAATGGGAGCCATGCAATCATTTCATTCTGTGGGTTTTCCTTCATGAACATCTGGAATGAGGAATCCTTGATGCCTGCTACTAGGGAAGCTATACTCATACCTCAGTTTCTGACACATAAACAGAGTCCAGTCTTGCTGCATGGTATGAATTGAAGATGTCATGAAGTTTTTTCTGCTCGAGTGCTGAAGAGCACATTCCACATTTCCTTTGTAACTACTGGGCTCCTTTGCCTTGTTCTGTTCATCTGGATCATTGTCAGGAAGGTGCACTACAGGGGGAGTTTCCTGTCTGCAAAGATGGAATGCCGGATGCTCTGTAATTTAATCATATAGTTCATCTTGGCCAGACCAAAGCCAAAGAAAATTTATTGAGCTTCTTAATAGATCTCATTGATCAGATTACATGGCTCTGTAGTTGCTTAACAAGGTCTTATGCAACCAGTTGCATCTAATCTTTTGATTCCTGTGATGCAAAACTTCATTGCAGTGCATTATTCCATTCAAGTCATGTAGGTGGCCTGTAGTTTTGTGTGCAAGGATGGCTTCACAAATACTAGATTGGATCTACCATGGTGGAAGAAAAAGTTTACAAGAATCCTGATAGAAAGTTCTAGTGTATTGAAACCTATTTAATGGCTTTTGCTTTGATACCAAATTCAATGGAAGCTCTTACCATGATATGAGTCTGATTTATTTACCAACATAGTGCATATCAAAGCACATTTTCCAAATACAGCTCAAAGGTCAGCTGACACGGTGGAGACCATTATTTGGCCAATGCATTAAAAGAAGAAAATTAAGTTGCTGAGACACACAAGGAATCAGGGTTGCATTCCATCCATGGTGGATCCATCTTGTCTGATTTGCCCAGTCCAGTTGGGTCCGTCCAATCTGTTCAGTGTCCGTCCGGACAGTCAACATGACCAGTGCCTGTTTGACTGCTTTTTCTCCTGCCCATCTGGATGACTGTTGGTAGCCCTAGAATGACCATTTTGCAGCCTGTTTTGTAGTTGAGACTCTTATAAAACAGCCCTTCCACTTCTCTCCATCCTCAACCTTCACGCTCTCTTCCTCATCAAGCCTCAGGCCTCCAGCCTCCAACTCTAAGCCTCAAGCTCACCTCTCAACCTTCATACCTCCAGCTCTTCCTCTTCCTTCTTCTTTGTTTTCCTCTTCTACTTCTTCTTCTTCCTTTTCCTCTTCCTCTCTTGTCAGCTTCTCTTCCTCTATCTTTTGGGTCTTCCTCTTCTTATTTCTCCACCTCTATCTACTATCACAATGCCCAAGGCTCTTCATGAAGCCTTTTCTTTAGATTAACCCTCTCAATTTCCTATGTATTATTTAATGATAATATGAAACACAAGATTTTTTTTGGCATTATTTTTTGTATGTTCGGTACGATACTAAGTCCATGGACTGGACAGATCGTACCCGACTACCATGCAAGGAATCGAGAAGTTTGGCTTCCAAATCTCCCAAAGAAGCATAATATGACTATTTGCATAAAAACAAGTAGTTGTTGCATAAATGCACTTACAGCAAAAGCTTAGAAAGACATGCATGAACCTCTTTTATCACTGTGCCAACTAAGAGTACTTCACAGGTCAGATCTCATCATGGCTCAAACAATCTATACAACTTGATAATTTTGTTATAAGTCGGAATTGAGGGATCCTTGGCAAGGGGGGCTCTTGAAACCTAGAATTGACGAATCCTTGGTAAGTAAGCTGTCAAACGCTACTCCCAAGTTTAAATACAAGCCTAAATAATATGAAGCACGTCCCCTAATCTGAGGTGTATATAGTCAAAATGAAAGGATGCCACTGTGTATTTATGCTCCAACTTGGTGCCTACTCTCTTGTGCATCTAGCTCTAATCTCTCTCTTGCAATCTCTCTTCTATCTTTTTCTTCAATTTAGTTCCATGTTTATGGTGGATGTGAGAAGCATTGTGCTCTTTCATGTATTGAGCCTTTCTCATTGCTTCTTGGCATTCTACTTCTCCATGCTAGTGAGCGTGTAATTGGAAAGAAGCCATGGTTACCACAACATCCATGACTACATCAAGTTTTAATGGACAATGCAAAAAAGTGAGGCTTTGATGGATGATGTGGAATAGTGCAACTTTACTAGCTATACATGGCTCCATGAAAGAATGTGTGCTAGAGGGTATGTATGAGTTTTCTTTCTCAAGTTTTCTTTCTCAAGTTTTGGTTATTAGAATCAAAATATCTAGGCAGAGGGCATTAGGCCTAGCATTTGCCATTCTATGTGGTGTTTGAACAAGATTTGAATTGTTGCTTATATGGTCAAGTGCACAACATTTTCTAGAGGCCAAAGGCATCAGGCATCATAGACCTGTCACAATAGGTTGGTGGTAGGGCCACGTGGATGAGCCACCAAGAAAGCACAACAATGTTAGTTGGCAGTGCAGCCATGTTGAGGATCCATTAAGAGAAGTTGGTCATGGGCAAGCATATCAAGAAGTGGGACTTAAGGGTCGTGTCATGCCTAACTCAAACTAGACTTTCTGAGAGTCTTACAAGTAAAGTGGACATGGTGTGACATGTTTTGCATCCTTACCAAAAATATGCCAACTTTTTCTTTGAGAGTCTAGTCAAGCCTCTAGGCATGATGCTATCCTAATGCAAGAAACAGGAAGACATAATAGAAAGAAGAGGGGCTAGAAGCAAGCTCCAATTCATTTCTAGGGGTATTTACATGACACAAGATAGTTTAGAGATAGCATCTACAGAACCCCACAGCTTATCAACTCTAGTCTAAGCCTTCGTTTTGAGTATTTTTCTTTGTCTAGGATGCAAGGGTTCTAGGTCTAATGGCCTAAAGTCTAAGCCTAATGGCATGACCCTTCATCAAATGTATCAGTTGTCTTGGCACATTTGGCCTTGGCTTCTACCTTTGATATCAATAGAATTATGAAGTTTGAGCTTGAGGGCTGTTCTTCTAATATTCCAATATTTGTTTCTAGTTTTTTTTTAATTCACTTATGCTCATGCTTGTCCTCACACTTGATGATGAGCACATATGTGTGTGTGTGTCACAATACAAACCACTTGCTAACTAGCAAAAAAAATACTTATAACAACAATCCATCTATCAACATTTGGCGATCTCATTGGGGGATTGTTGATTGTGAGCAACTCTCTTTTGAGGGCTGGAAAGTGAAGGTCAAGAGGATGCAAAAGAGATCACTTAGTGAGTTGAAACCCAACATTGAGGGAGCTAGAAAGAGCAAGGATTGGAAGAGATAGAATGTCTAGAGGGTTAGGGAGGCCACAAGAGTAGAAAAACATAAATAGAAGGTCAAGATGGTCTAGAAGGGTCAGGCCATGAGAGTAGAGAACCATAGATTGAAGAAAATTCAGATGACCAAGTACAAAGGGAAGTACATGTCCAAGTATATATAGGGAGGAGTGGGGAGTTACTTTCTTATGACCCTAAACAGTGCCACACAAAGGGTTGTACTTCTCTTCTCCCTATATATAAGGATATATATAGGGAGGAGTGGGGAGTTACTTTCTTATGACCCTAAACAGTGCCACACAAAGGGTTGTACTTCTCTTCTCCTTTAGAGAACTTGCTCATCTATAAAGTGATAGTAAAGGCTCTTATTACTAGTTTTATGAGAAAATAGATGAGTAAATCCTAGGCAAGCTCAAGAAAAGAAGATAATAGTAACTTAACTTTGTGGAGGAAATTAAGGATGTGAGTAGGTAGTTAATCTTGCCATTGTCTAATAAAAGTATGCAATTCAGTTTCTAATGGCACCTCACTCATTCAAAGCATTGGCCAACTTAGAGATCACAAATCCACGAAGGCCTTTGAAGGCATAGTGCATAGGACAATATACCTAGAACTTGGAGGAAACAAGTGATCGAAATCACATGGCTCAGAAGAGAGCTCAAGGAGCAGCATAGTTAGATATGCCAATGTCCACCTTCATAAGGTGCCATCAATATCCATGGTGCTCCAAATTGTAAGGCCCCCATTATGAGGAGAAATCATGTGCAAGCATAGACATTGTTTGGGGGTCCTTGACTTGGAGGTCAAACAAGTCTACCTAATTGGATGACATATGTAGGTCTAGCCTACAGAATAGATGGAGTAGTGAAACAGGTAGTAACTCGAGGTAGATTGAATTGAGTTATGGAGTGTGGGAGTTATTAGGAATGCCTATTTTAGGTCATAGGGTTGCGAAGATAGCCTCTAGTTGGAGGGTCACAAGAAGGTTGAAGAGACCCCTTCATGGGGATTTGGGGCAACTATCCCTTGACTTAGACACATGAAATATTCCTTAGAATATTCTTGTTCAACTAAAGAATGTTAATAGTATGGTATATCCATCATGCTAACCTATCACCCAAGTAGGCTATAATAAGGAGACCCTCCTAGAACCATGATCCATTCATTCATCCAATCACACTTTATCCGCAAAAGCTTTTACTGCTTCACCTATAATCTAAATCACCATATAAGCTTCACTATGGAAAGACATAAGTGAACAGAGCCATCATTATTTCACTTTGCTTATAGATAAAAAAGCTTAGGTCTTCTTTACTTTGTGTGTGCTTCCCATTGTTTGCTTGGATTTTGTTTGCTATACCATGTAATTTTACAAGCACCTCTAGCATTAAGTTAGACTTAGAAAGGGAGAAGAAACTTGGGAGCTCATGAAGATGCAAAATACTACACCAAAGAATGTGGAGATGTGGTATGTGCATTGTAGCACAAAAGGTCATAGCACATCATAGTGTGTGAGGTGTGACTATTGCAAAAAGAGGGGGCATGGATGGGAGGAACAACCAATTTGGGAAGCTCTAGTAGTGAGATTACTTATGCCTTTCAAAAGTGAATGCAATGTCCAAGGGAGCATTGGCTATTATTGATAGAGGATTTTTGGTCAATCTTTTTTTTTTTGCTAAAAATGTGAGGAGCCAAGGTACTTTACAAGAACTTTCCGAAACAACAACTCCATTAGTAGTAAGCATGGTTGTGCTAGTAGTAGTAGCAATCACAAGGGTGTAGGACAAAGTACGACTAGAATTGCTTCAAAAGTAAGAACTAAAAAAGAAGGTGCAATTCTTGAGAACGAAATGTAATTTTTAGGTAGGTGAGCAAAGACAATGCAAAAAGTAAAAGGGAGGCCACCTAAGTGCCTATCCTAATACACATTAGATGACCTACAAGAAGTCAATAGCAATTTGAAACCAAGGAGCAATAGTGACAAGAAGGAGGTATGTTGGAGATGGAGTGTGCTAAACCTATAGAAGAATGGTGAATGACCATAGCCTCTAACCTACCTACTATAAATAGTAGCAAATAGCCAAAACTAGCTAATCTTATGTCACCCTTTAGCCAACATAAAATTGGATGACTAACCTACATTAAAGGAAAAATTTCTAGTGAAAAACTATGTGCAAGTCACCCTCTATCTGACCATGAAAATGTAGGTTGCATGGCCACTACAAAGAATGAAAACTAGCAATTGAGATTGTGACCACACTTGACACTCATTGAAAAAGCAATGCACATAGACTAAATTGGGCTTCAATGATGAGAGCTCCTTATCTTTTTCAAACTCTAAGAAATCTCACAAACCAGGAAATGACAAACTAATAAAAGATAGGCTAATGCCTCTCTCAGATCTTGTGAGTGTTAGAAGACGCAAAGACCTCATGTGATGAAGCCTAGAAGCTTGAGACAATGGCTTCATAAAGAGGTTCGTTGCATTGTCCTTTGTGGGACGATAAGCCATTGCTAACTCAAAATCCACAACCCTCCCTTGTACAAAATAGTACTAAACCTTGATGTGCTTTGTGTGATCTTGAAACACAAGATTCTTCACTAGAGATAAGGCACTTTTGTTATCGATGGATAGTTGTGTGGATCTTGTTTGTGAAAAGCTAATCATTTCCAATAACCAACTACAAAACCAAACTACCTCTTGAGTTGTAGAACAAAGTGCTTGTCAATACTCTACCTCTATAGAAGATAATGCCATAGTAGTTGCTTCTTACTGTCCATGAGATAGCTCCCAATTTAAGGGAAAAAGAAAAACCAATAGCGAAGCATCTAGACTCCATGTCATCTAGGCAATTTGAATTACTCCATCCAATGAGAGTGGCCCCTTCTCCATACATGATCCCATAAGATTGAGTGCCATGTAAATAGCACAATAGGTGCAAGGTGTTGAAAGATATGACAAATGATGTATGCTCTAGGCAGAGATACTCTGTATCCCATAAGCACAATGAGGAGAGTGGAACAACCCAAAAGCTACATAAAGATGTACTTGGTTCTTATTTCAATGAAATGCTATTGTATTTTGTACTTCGATGTCCTTGTCATGTCCTACTCAAGATTGTGCTTATGAGTCCAAGCACTTAATCTTGGAACCTAATTCACTTGAGTAACAATCATTGTCTCTTGTCTATGTCATCATGGTTCTAGTCCTTGTCGTCCGACCTCAATAACCAACCATGCTCAAGATCTACGTTTCTCAACATGGTATTAGAGCCATGATGAGCATGGTTCAGCTCTTCTCATAGCTTCTCTAGCTCCCCACAACCTTAGTCTAGCTCAGCTCCATCAAAGGACTTCATTTCTCACCTCCATCTTCACCCTACCTTCTTGTTTGCCATAGCCAACCTGCACCTACCCTACTTTAAGTTCTCATATCTCTCTCTACATGACAAATCTCACTGAGCTTCCTTCTAGAGACTTCTTGTTGGACTCACGGCGCACCATCCTACTGCTTTATAACTCGAGATTGCATGCTATAGGAGCCGACATTACAGAAATTTGTCATCGTTGCTTGTTTTGCATCTACATCTGTTCGTATGGCCTATTCTCCTTGCACATGATGCCATCTACCCTACAATCATAGGGATTTTGAAGCCCACCTCATAGGCCTTCTACCCACTAAACATATCCTAAAATGATTGCTTGTACACATTGGTGTCCGTTAGTGAAAAACCAATCGGCCTGTCAACCCTAAAGCATGGCAACCATAGCCATTGGCCTTCAAGCTCATAATACACTTCATTTTCTCACTCCTCTCAACTCACTCAAGTTTTTGCCACTCTAATCTAGTGCTCCACTCAGTTCCTAGCACTTCAAATCAGTAATAAGGAGGGGAGAAATCATCCAACAACATCAAGCTCAACATCAAGTTATTCATAGCATAGTATGTTTTGATACTCATTTTAGTACTTCTTGGCACTTGTGTTTCTTGACACATCCAAGAATAACTCATTTGCTAGTTTTACTTCAGTTCTTACATCGACAAACATGAAGATTTTTAATGTGGAATCTCCAATTAATTAAGTCCATTGTCTCATTGTAAAAGGATAGATATTTCCCGACTGTACTCGCGGTAAGACCTCCTTCAAAATGTCTAAACTTGAGTAAATAGCCAAATTCAATGGTGAAGGCTTTCACACTTGGAAAGAAAAGACAATGTACCATCTCATGAGAAAAGACCTCTGGGATCTATTTGAGGATGATACAAGAGATGCAAATGGCAACAAGGAAGATGATGAAGATGGGTTCATTGAAGAAGTCGAGCTCAAGACAAAAGACTGGAAATTGATGAAAAACAAGGCTCTAGGCATCATTTCCTGGGGACTATCTGATGAAGTATTGCACCATATCTTCAACATCAAAGATGCAAAAAAGGCATGGGATGAGCTTGATAGGATCTTTGGAACTCAAGCTAAAAACACAAAAGTAAAATTACTCATGCAGTTCTATAAGCTAGATGTAAAGGATAGCTCTTCTATGACCATGCATATTAACAAGTTTAAGAGCCTAAAAAATCAACTTGCAACTTTAAAGAAGAACATAGATGAGGATGAAGCCATAACAGTGCTGCTAGCAAGTGTAAATCAAGAACAATATGAGAACCTTGTGTTTACCCTCAGTAATGCTCCTAATCTTTCACTCAAAGACATTGAGTATTCTCTACTTGATGGAGAAAGTAAACTTAAAAACAATTATGCAAAAGAAATCATCTCAAGGGAAAATCTCTTGTACACCAAGGGAACTTATGGAGCAAAAGGATGTGGATGAGGATTCAACAACACCAACAAGGATTGGTTCACATGTCAGCATTGTGGTAAGACTAGGCACATGGCGAGTGAATGTTTCCATAGGAAAAGAGCACAATAGGTGTAGAATGGTAACCATCAAAATCACTTCATGAATGAAGAAGACGATTTTGCTCTATTGACAACAAGTCTAACAAATTGTTTTGAAGAAATTTTCATTGTATCTTTTCCATAGTGGTTCTTATTTCAATGAAATGCTATTATACTTTGTACTTCCAATCTATGTCCTTGTCATGTCCTACTCAAGATTATGTTTATGATTCCAAGCACTCAATGTTGGAATCTAATTCACTTGAGTAACAGTCATTGTCTCTTGTTTATCTCATCACGGTTCTAGTCATTGCCTTCTGGCCTCCATAACCAACCATGCTCAAGATCCATGTTTCTCAACACAAGGCAGATCCCTAGTGAGCCTCAATAGGAGTCTTATAGAAGAAGATAATAATGCTACCAAAAAATATATTTCCTAGCAAGTATGGATAAGCTAGATCAAAGATCCAAAAGGTTAGAAGGGTACCTCTAGTAGTCACCATCTTGGACTTAGGGTCCATGGGGTATGAAATGGATTTACACTCAGCCATACCAATCTCTAAAAGAAGTTTAGAGATACGCATGTGCTAGGAAATAAAAATTCCCTATGTTAGCTAATAAATCTCAACAGTAAGAAAGAAGTGTAGGATCCCTAGGTGTTGACAATTTATGGTCCAAATGAAGTGCATATGGTATGAAAAATTGTATAAACCTTGTTTGACATGTCTTTGAGGGTTGTGAGTGATAATATATGGAACCGTTGTTAATGTGGTCATTATCAATAGTTTAAAGCTCAAAATGTGATATTTAACTTGAAAAAATAAGGGTTTTCTTCATTGTTCGGGTGGAAAAATGGCATTCATATGGGATGAAATCAATTCCATTGATTCTAATCAAACTTGGGATTTGGTTCCATGCCCAAGGAAGCAAAAGATGGTGAGTGTGAAGTGCATCTATAAGACCAAATACTTGGTTGATGGAACCTTAGAAAAGCACAAAGCTAAGTTATTTGGTACTTTTTGCATAGAGGGTAGGCTTGGTCTTTTAAGATAATTTTGCACCCCTAGCCTATACTTCTACTATTTGGGTTGTTTTGTCTCTTGTAGCTCATCACTGATGGTTACCAGATGGATGTAAAATCTACCTTCTTGAATGGCATCCTAGAGGGGGATATTTATATTGATCAACCTCCTAATTTTCATTTGCAAGGGAAGGAGGATCATGTCTATAGTTGTGGAATGCCCTCTATTGCTTGAAGCAAGCTCCTAGGGCTTGGTACCAATGGATTGATTTTTTCTTTCTACAAAGTCACTTCCACGATTGCTTGGAGCAAAACTCTCCTTCATGATTATATTATAAACATTGAAATAAGTTTGCATTTTAGCAAACACCTTCCAATCACAAAAGTTGGCATATATCTCACTCTTGTACTAGAAAAAATACAAGCACATGTTGTCAAGGGTTGGAAAGGTCTAGGACTAAATCTACCAAGGATCAAGAAAAAGAGAAGAAAAATTGAAGAAATAAATATCAGAACAAGAACTCTTGAATACACTATAAAACACTTTTATTATACTACTATAATAAACCCCTTCAAGTTGTATACACTGCGCCTAAGACGATAGCTTAAGCAAACTCTATTTGAGATGATAGTTGAACACTAATATTTTAGCCCAAAAGAAATTACAACAAGTAAAAAGGAAAACTTTTAGTCCTCACCTACAATAGTAGGTAAATAGATCTTTAGATTTATCCTCAAAATAACCTCTTACAGTCAAGCCTTTCTAGGCTAAAGGCACCTGTAAAGAGGTAGAATCACTTGTCTTTTATGTCAACCACCCTATTAATCACAATAGTAAATCACTCATCTATTCCCCCAAGCTTGTAACAATGGCTAAGATCTCTATTTATAACCATTTACAACAATTCATGCTGCTTACTTTTTACCGTTGCTTTTTATACTTTTTCCATATTTCTAAACTCTTATTGTTTGATTTTCATGTTTTTTTTCTATTCATTACTGTAACTTATTTCAACCATAACTTTTGCATATAAAAACTTTGAATAGGTTCATCTAAGTACTTAAATCAAAGTGAATAAGTCTGATTGACAAGCCATCGTAGGGCTGAATTGCAAAAATATCTTCAAAATAGCCTTAAAAAGTCATTTTTAAATAAAGTGTCACTTTGTGATAATTTTCAGCTTGAAAGACTTGTACTATTCAAAACAAGTCTTACCACACTAGTAATGGTTTGATAATTTAATTTTGGTGACTTACAAGTTTAGTATATGAACTAGTACTTTACATTGTGTCATTCACTAATTTACTCTTGATAGATCACATAAATCATTGAACAACTTATCCCATAGGCACACACTAAAATCTTGTAACATTGACGAACATGTTTGTTTTCACACTTTAGGCATGTATTAGATACACAGTTTCTTGACATCCACCCTCTCTAAGCCCACACATCCTCTGACATGTGCCACTTACTCTTTTATAGGTGTGAGGTCTCCATCATCTTCCATAATCTTTGAATCGTCTTCTTCTTCAATGTCATGCTCTACTCTTCATCTTCAAGCTATGGCTCCTCATATCCCTTTGATTCTCCTCTTGAATATCTTGATTGTTTACTTACAAACTGGCTTCACCTTTTTATCCATTTTTTTGTACTTTGGCTTCAGTCCTATTTTCTCCATAAGACTCATCATGTTTCTATAAATTTAGCAATACCTTGAAACATATCTAAATAATTTACTTGTATGATGGTAGACCCAATACTCTAATCTATTTTTAGCATAGTTGACATCTCTACAAGTGCGTTTGAAAAAGATACCCCATCACATAATCATGTTATCCGCTCATCATCTCCCTTTCTACTTGCAAACATACTTTTTGAAAGCTCTATTTATTTCTTTAATCTTCTAGAATTTCATGGAACTTGCTACTGTTGAGAATTCTATGAAGCTTGATGTAAAATCATCTTCACCTATACAACAATAGATGAGAGCTTTATCCTCTCAATACCATTCTAGTCTTGCATTACAACAATACTTATTTTAAAACCTAACCCTAAAACTCTTTGGCATTGGGAGGCAGTGGATAATCTCTCAATGTATCCCTCTTCCTTATATGATTGACACAGACTATCATAAATTGCACTGCTCTTTTGTTATCTTTGCTTTTGATTCTTGCATAAGTAAAACCATTGTCCAGAACTTTACCCTCCATTTGTACTGTAGTAATAAATGGCTTCCCTAATATCACTCATTATGATGAGGAGTGTTGCACAAATAAATGGCAATTGTTTTGTATATCTCATCTGGTATCCTTCACGTTTGGATAAGCAAGATACAAGTCTCTTGTGGAGTTATTGGATGTCCACATCCTCCATCTATGGTTGACATCTACATGCCATCTTCCATTCTCATAATTACTTCTCACCATGATATTTATCTCTAAACCATGGTCTATTAGTGGAACACGTGAAGTTTCTAGCCCTCCAACCTTCACTATAGTCTCTATGGTAGTATGGGCCTAATGGTTCCTAGAATAATGACTCATGGATATCACCCCTAAAGCCACTTCATCCACTATATAGTGAATAGGCCATACATCTCTTGTATTTTTTGCATATCACCATTTTCTCTGCAACCCTATTCATTTTAGCATTGTTTGCAATAAGCTCTTCTGCTTCTTCACAAGTAGCCTCTACATCTACATCATCTTCAAAAACCAACTATATGCCATGTAAACTTGTTTCTTCTTAGGCTTTGTATCATAGCTTGAGTTGACTCATCCATGAAGTGTCTTTTTCTTTTTATAATGTCTATAATTTCTTCGTGGAATTGTCTTTTTTCTATTCCAAGGATTTTACCCAACTTTGCTATTTAAAATCCTCTCTTCCAAAACTTTATAAGGATCTGTAGCCCTCTCTATGTCAAAAAGTAGCTTGTATCTTGGTTGCTTTCCCTTCGGTTGTTATTGTTTCTTTTCTTTTTGCTCTTTCTTCTTATATATATCTTCCATGTTGTGTTTTGGATCAAGTCTAGTTGAAAGTGTAGACTACTCAGGTTCTATCTTCCCACCCCCTCTAGTGACCCTCTTTGAGGTTCCTGAGTTCCTATCATCTCTTTCTCTTGTATCTTCCAATGTTGCATCTATGTTTGGTTGCTTTATCAAATAAGTATAAAGAAAATAGAAATCTATAGGGGAGTCCCGCCCAATCTTCTCTCTAATACTCTAACCTGCATCATTTAGCTCTATCTTTGGCACTTTACCTGTAGCAGTAATTTGTATGGCATGGGCCCATAACTCTATTTTCTTACTTCCACTAGAAACTAGAGATCTCTCTATTTGCAACCCATAGGTAGTAGCATCTACATCTGCATATGCATTTCCCACTCCAATATCTTCAAGAATCTTTTGTATATCTCCCTTTCTAAAGTTTATAAGAAAGAGGCATACTAGTTACTTTTGCATGAATCTTCCCACCCTTCTAAAAAATAAAATTCTTCTTTAAAGCATCTTAGTATGAATAACAATCTCTACGGTCATGCTCTGTACTATCACACCATATGCAACAATGAACAAGATTTTAGAAGCTTTCCCTAGTTCTTCAAGATTAGCAAGCTTGATCTATAAATCTCACATGTTTTTAATAAGTTCATCCATGCAACTGTCTTTTCAAGTATTTGTAAGTATTTGTACACGGCATGGAAGGAGATTGCCTTATCATCACTACCTCTAGCACTTGTATTGACTAACTAGGCATGGCCAACAACTCTCTTCTTCTATGTCTCTTCACTAGTTTTGATACAATATCTTGCATGTCTTTCCATTCAATCTTTAGGCCATGCTCTGTAATATCATCCTCTAACAGCTTCTCTAGCTCTAGTTGTTGGGTATAAAGGCCATTTATTATGCTTCCCATGTATATATTTACTTATACATGTGAACACACCCTTGTGAGTGTGAGTGTGTAAGTGTACCATACCTAAGTATAAATACATTCTTTTATTCTTTGTGTGTACCACACTAGTACACACCCTACTCATGTTTTTTCTCTATTTGTACTCTCTACTGTTGCACACACAGCACTCTTGCTATGCACACCCCCTTCAAATTGGTATTAAAGCTTTTGTCCAGGTGTGCATGCTTCTCGAAGTCTATGTGAGTCAAATCCAGCTCATTGGACATAGGGAAATCATTAGATTGTCACTTTCTAGGTCACATGTGTGTAGAGGACTATTGATTGACTAGCCAAAAGCCCTAAATCTCGTACAGGTGTAGGTTCTTTTTACTCAACCAAGCATGCCATATTGTTTTTGTTCAAATAGATAGTGTGAAACCCTAAAATCAAATAGTCTGAACCCTAAAATCATACAAATAGTTTGATACCCTAAAATCAAGCAATTTAAAATCCTAAAATCAGATAGGTAATTACCCTAAAATCAAATAGATGACAATTGGCAGTACCTTCTGGAATAGTGTGATAGCTTGAGGCCCTCCTATGGTGATGTGCCAATCATGCTGTCAATTTTGGGCTGACATTCATTAAATTCAAAGTCATGTTTGGACACTATAGCAGTTAGCCCTTTTGGGATTTTCTTTGATTTTGCACAGTGAATGCTTGTGCAATGACATTTGACCCAAAACTTGCAAACATTGTACACATTGGTTTCGTAACATTTGGGGCTTTTCATGTATCAATGAATTTTGCTCAGTTGAGTTGAATTCACTGACATTGTGCATGTCTAGATCCAAGAAATTTGAGGATTTTGAAGAATTTGTTAAATTTATGCAACATTTTCCCTTATTTGGTACGTGGAAGCCCGTGTTAATATAATTTGGGAAAAATTGTCAGAGAATTTTTGGGACTGTTCACATCGACAATATATTTTGCACCAATTCATGCTTTGGCAATGAACTAACAGTAGATTCATTGTTGATGGGAGGAATTCTTACTTGAGATGTATCAAATGTTGTCAAAAGGCAACTTCCTTTAGTACATATATTGTTGAAGGCTTATTGTGCAATGAAACACTAGTATATACAACACTTGGGTTGTTGCATATAGGCATTATGATGATGTATTATTTGAAGTGGGAGTTGTCTTTTATGCATACTTATCACATTTTGTGTAATCATCTTATATGGGCTAAAATTGCAACAAATTATATGCTTCTTAAGCACCTTTGGAAGTGCATTTTGTGTACTTGCTATTATATTCAACAACCTTGCTATTTGTTTATTGTAGAAATGTATTGTTGAAAATGGCTGGCAATGCATCCACTTTTGACACAAAGAATATTTGTGAGATTAAAAAATTTCATGGCAATGGCTCTGATCTTTGAACAAGAAAAGCTTTTTTCTTTTTCAGATGAGGAAAGGATTAAGATGAATAAGAAGGCTATGGCTTATATCAAAATGACAGTCACAAATAATAACTTGGTTGATATCAAGGGACTCCCCACTACATGTGAAGTTTGGATGAAACTCAAAGCCTTGTATGAGAATACGACTCCTGTCAATCACGTACAAAAAAGTTGGTTAAATTGGAACTTGATGAGTCCAAGCCTCTACCTCAGAGCATTTGAATGCATTTACTAGGATTTTGAGTCAACTTACAGGATGCAAGCTTGCCACCTTTTGATCCCAAGTTGAAGGCTATTCTCTTGCTCATGACTTTACCAAATTCAGGGGAAGCATTGGTTGTCTCTTTGAGCAACAACCCCAACTTGACTTTTGATGGTGTGTGTGGTTCTATTCTCAATGAGGAGATTAGACACAAGACAAGTGGGGGCAATAGTGGATCAACCTATTATCTAAGAGGAAGGATTTAAAAGAAGTCAAATGATGCAAATAAACACAAAAATTGCAACAGCAAAAGCAAGGAAACACAACAAGATGTCTCTTGCTCTACCAAGGCGTAAAAAGCATGATTGTAGGTACTTTTAAAAAGGAATAAGAACACAAAAAGTAGATAAAGGCAAAAGGCAAAAAGAATGAGAAAGATAGCAACTGTAACCATAAAGGAACAAAGAAGGCAAATGTGGTATCTAGGGTTGTCATTGAAGAGATATAAGAAAATGAGGATACTGCAGATTTGCTAGTTGCATCTTTAGATCCACATGCTATGACAACAGAAGACATATATATTACTAAAAAGGATGTGATATATGCCTTGTTGTCTGCTCATGATGGTTTGTCACAATCATGGATTGTTGATAGTGGTGCTTCGTTTCATGTAACTTCATCTTTTGAGTGTTTCTCTTCTTATGTACAACAGGTTACCTCATGAAAGTTTACCTAGGGAATAACTATGCATATGACATAGAGGGAGTTGGCACCATACACCCGGCTCTTGAAAATGGCCATGAGATGATTCTCCATGATATTAGGTATGTAGTTGGCATCAAGAAGATTTTTCTTTCAATTGGGTAGTTAGACAGTAGGGGTTACTTCATTTCTTTTGATGGTGGAATGTGGAAGGTGTAGAAAGGTCCACGCTTGTCACTGGAGGTAGTAAAAAAGGAGCTTTGCATTATCTACACTATGCATGTGATGTACCAACCACTAAATATAGTCGATAGCATTTGGTGGTCGTCTGGGGTCTTTCTTAGTTGTTGCCATCTACACTCCACTAGAATGTTTGGACTTTGATCAAGCTAGGCGACCCAAGGTCCACCTCCCAAGGGAATGTCCTGCCTCATCCCACGAGGATCGACCTGAGTGTTTCTTGCTGACCCAACAGTCTCCTATCTTTAGCTAGCTCATGTTCAAACGTGTCCTTCGAGGGGCTTCTCGTCCAAACGGAAAGGGATCATTGCCCTTGGTTCATGGAGTGCAACACTTTTTTCCAGTAATGGGCTTGGGTTTGTGAAACCCTAACGCCTTCTGGCATAGTCGTTGCACCTTTCTCCTAAGATAATGATCAGCCCAAGTTCTAAGACTCTGACCCTAGGGTAAGTCATCGTGTCGGCTCTTATCCTATTTTTCCCAACTCATCGGGTCCACCCTGCCATCGAACTCCTTTTGTCGAGAAAGGTTGCTCGTGCACTTTCCTTTAAACGGTGTTTTCTTTAGTTATCTAAACAAAGCATACTACCACGTTGTTGAACACATAAAAACAACTTCATTAATTACCCTTTTAGCATACGGTTTGTTTCACGTCTTTGTCAATTCACGACACG